>NW_027500628.1:0-70207 GCF_021521415.1 Bidens hawaiensis
TAACATTGTGCAAGGACACCCGAAAGGTTCTAACAACTTTAAGTTACGTTTGCGGTTATTCAGAAGCTCGTAACTCGTCTTTTGTAGCTTCTTAACCATCAAAACACGATTGACCGTGTAGCAAGCAGTATTCACAACCTCATTCCAAATTGAACCGGAAGCTTTGAATCTGCCAGCATTGTTCTTGTTGCTTCAAATAATGTTTGATTCTTTCGTTCAGCCACACCGTTCAGTTGTGGTAAGTAAGGAGCACTATATTCCTGATGGATCCCTTTCTGAATACAAAAAAAAAGTCCAATATGGTATTTTTGAACTCCGTACCTTATACATCTCACCTTATGTTTGTAAAGTGATTTGATCTTCGTGGTTAAGTTCTATACAAGAACCGGTGTCTGATCTTTAAAACTCATAAATAACACCCATGAGTACCTCAAATAATCGTCGGTTACAACTAAACAGTACCAATCACCAGCAATACTCGCATGCTTCACAGGACCAAATAAATCCATATGAAGTCGTTCCAGTGGAGTATCGATGGAATTAAATAACTTCGTCGGGTGCGACTTCTTATTCTGTTTGCCCTTCTTCCATACAACATAGTGATCGGTCAACTTGAAATGTTTTACTGAAACATCTTCCACTAAATCATTTGCCATAATATGGTTCATATTTCTGACATATATGTGACCCATACGCCTATGCCACAGAATCGAGTCTTTCTCGGTTGACTTAGACGTAAAAACACATTTTAACTGATGTAGTAGTCGATACCTTAGTACTCATATTCAGTACATAAATATCATTCGACCAAGGAGACTGCATAACAACCATGTCTTATGGAATGACATATCCTGGTTTGAGTATTATCGACTCCTTGTCGGTGACCATAGTGGTATACTTTTTGTCACAAATTTGAGAAATACTCAACAAATTGTGATCCACCTTGTCACAATAATTAACTTTTTCAAATGTAATACTACCGTTTGACATATCTCCTTCCTTCGAAATCATGCCCCCAGAATTACCTGCAAACGCTACATAACCTTCTTGTGTATTCTTCACATTGGTTAGTAGATCAATATTTCCGGTAATGTGACGAGAGCATCCATTATCCATGATCCAATTTTTACCTAATATATTCTTGGATAAACTCTACACATATAGGAAACATGATTAGACCAAAAAAGGCAGCCCAGGCCTCACTGGGCACCACTTTCACTTCAATAGAAGGTTTAATCATAACATAATACAAATGTGGTTTAGACGCTTGTGAATATGTCATGGGTCTATTAGATTTTTCGTCTCAGAAAAGCGTATTGAACCACGTTTGTGTTCACATTTTACAAATTGGTTGTGTTGGTAATTTAACTGACGTTTCATTAACATGAATCACCTTGCATGGATTCACATTTTGAAACAAAACCTGAGTCTCATCAACCTGAAACAATGGTCTCTTAAGAATTTCCTTCACCACGGGAACTGATTTGTGTTGTTACTTGGTAACCGGATTAACATTCTTCACTTTCCTCGTTCCATAATTTCTTGTTGGTGCATGATGTCAGTAGTTCAGTATCTAGTGTTTGTAATCGTGTTAGTTTGAATTGTATTAAGGTTTTAGTTAACTTGTCTCACAAGTTCGCCTGATATAAGCGAACTTGTGGACAAGCGAAGTTATTAACAACTTCGCCTAGTATGTTAGGCGAAGTTGTCGATAACCATATAAGCTAGGTTACGGCTTGTATTGTGAAGTTAAGAGTTTAGTACGTGTAATTGTGATCGATGAATCACGTGTTAAGGTTGCAATACAACGTGTCTTTTGAGTATTGTAACGTGTGCTTGTGCTTGGTATTAACGTGTATTGTCTCATACGCTCGTATCGTCTTACGTAGGGATTCCGCACCTACGTACTACGAGATATTTCCGTGTAGATCCGGCTGGGAATCTACATTTCTTACAACAGGCCCTCGTTTGCCACATAAGAAACATGTTCTCATATCCACGAACGCACGATGCCATTTGACATAAGATTGTGCAACAGAAGACTGACAAGAATCATTCAAGACATCTGCCTTATCTAAATCATCAAACGTAACAGCTTTCTTTTTCATGTAAAAGTCAATATTTGAACAGTCCTAAAAGCTTTGTAAAGTGTCAGTTCCCGTAGAACTAACAAACTGAACTTTCTTAACAGAATTAAGTTGTTGTTTTAGAGTAAAATTTTAAGCTTCGATGTTTGATAACTTAGATCTTGCAAATGCTTGTTCAAGATCATTCAGTTTTGATGTTTCATTTTGAAAGACACTTTCAATCAACTCTGGTATGATCAAATTAAGCGGAATGTCTTTTTCATTGAAAACTTTGCTAAGACATGTTAATTTAAACACACGACCTGTGTTTACATTAATAAGAGTAGGATTGATGAAACGCATCAAATCCTTATCAATAAATTCTTTGTTTTTCTGATCTCTTGGGTTTAGCCTTTGAAGATTTTAACTTGTTCATCTTAGATATAGTTGAACCATACACAGCTTCTTCAAACTCTTTAGGATCACACAAAATGTGATTAGAACGTGGAATATTATATTCCTTGTGTATAACTTCAGGTTCAATTACATCCTCAATGATGACCTCCTCAACAAAAACTTTATTGCTTTGAATATAAGGTCCTCGAGTTAATGACTGAGTAGTAAATTTTTCTTTTTCACTTTTTTTAGGTTTCCCCATTTGAATGACTGGTTCACTGTTCTTATATGAAATGACCTTTGAAGAATTGTCAGGAATAACAACTTCTTCTTTTCTAGAAAACGGATTTTATGAATAGTCTTCATGAAATGGTGGAGGAACTTCAACAAAGCCTAAACCATATTTAGCACCATTTTGTTTACCAGATACTTCTATTATTTCATTTAAAAAAAGGATAAATTTCTAAATTTGTCTAGCTTACACTTCAACTCAAGAACCATATTTTCAAGCTCAGTTATTTTTGTTCTTTGCTTGAGGATTTCTTGGAACTGTTTATCATTGTCAGTTTTCCTGAAAGTTCGGCTTTCAAGTCAAGATTACAATTAGACAATTCATCAATTATAGTTTTAGATTTCTTTTGTAAATCCGATGATTGTCTATATTTATCTTTGATTGAAGCAAGTTCTTTCAGCGGTGATTCATTTTTAGCATGAATCAAGTTGTATTTTGACTTAGATTCCTCACAAGTATCACAAGTCACAGTTTCAGATAATTTAACAGAATTAGCTGAGACATTTTCAGACACACAAGAATTAGAAATAGGACTAACCTCATCGATCTTGGCCATACATGCAAAAGTAGTTAGGTTCATGTTGCATGAGATATCTGAATCCGATTTAGTCTCTGATTCGCTTTCAATAGTCAAACCATCTCCTTGAACGTCTTGGAAGTTCTCAGCTTGTTCAAACATGTCAAGGTTAGCTTGATTGCCATTACCCAGCAGGCGTTGATTCAATCAATCCCTTCAACTGTGAGTAGAGCTTGTGAACCAGCAACTATAAAAGAATCACCTCCAGAAGCTTTTTCTTTTGACTCGTTGTACGTTTTACTCGAGCTTCTTTCTTGATTGCGAGGTCCATTGTATTCCTTCTTCAGCTTGTCACACTCATTGGCAAAATGCCCAAAATCTTGGCAATTATAACATCTTACTTTAAGCTTATCAAAACCAACCCATTTGTTCAAAGTAGGTAGATCTCTCCTACTTCTCTGCATGAACTTCTTTACTTTACGCACGATCATTGCCACATTCCACTTCAGATCCATCAAATCCAAATCATCCAGATCGATTTGGTCATAGTCTTCATCAGTAAGTTCACTTGTGGCAATTTTACCGCTCACCAAATTTTCATAAGAGCTCATGAACGCGCTTAGGAAAGTAAAACGTTGTTCAGCTTCCTTCATGTTCACATTTGGTGGTTGAGCTGAAGCATTACCAATACCAGATAACGAAGTGTTAACATCACCAGAACAATTGTTTGATCCAGGTGCCATGAAACAAACATTTGGCATTTGTTCATTTACTTAAGATGGCATTTCTTGTGAAGTCTGAGATAAGAAAGCAGTGATTGGGTCTGCGGAGCTGCGTAAAGGTAATGATCCTCCATACAAATTTGGATCTTGGTTTACTTTGAAGACTTTTGACACTTCATGTCATACTCTCTTTCTTCTATTTTCAGTATAAACTCCATAGTAGTAAGATATTCATTTTTGAAGAAACTGTTTTCTTTCAGCACAAGCAGAAAAATTGAATAAGAACTTGGTAGATCATTCTTGACAGTGTCAATCTTTTTTGATTCAGATGGTTTCATTTTCAGTTTATTCATCTCAGCAATCAGATGGTTAAACTGGTCAGCATCTCTTTGATTGTCTCTCCCTTTAACAAGTTAAAATTTCTAAACTGAAACTTTAACATAACCTTCTTGCTCTCTTGTGTGTTACCCATGATTCTCATCTTAATATGTTTAAACAAAGATGCGTATACTTTAATACTGCCCACTTGGTGGAAAATATTGTCTGGTAAAGCCATTGTCAAAGTAGAGTATGCTTTTGTTTCGATTTCTAAAGCCTTTTTTCTAATCCTAAGTATAAGCACAAAAAGCCTTTGGTTCAATACCAGTAGTTGCATCACCAAGCAATGTAGCGGTATACACGTCATCAAGACATCTCGAACAATCATGATGTACGGATCCTAAATGTGCTCGGAATCTTGGTTCCCACTGAGCAAAGTCACTTAAACTCATCAAACGGGGACATTTGGAATGTGACCCGATTTCAGCGTCTAAGTGCAACATTTGTTGCATTATCATATTTTTAGATGCTAACGCGTAAAAGTAGCCATGTCAAAAATATGAGTTAAATGATCAACGAATTCAAGTTTTAGGAAAAAATGTCCAATATAAAAACTTAAGGGTGCAAATTGTAACTTTCAGTAATGAATGGGTAAGTCCTAAAAGGAATGGATTAAAAAATAATAATGGATGGTGAACAGTAACATGAATGAGGTTATAAGTTTATGGTAACAAATGGCATCATGAATCAGGTAACGAATGACACCACTGTTTTCCCTTCATGACTATAACGAATGATGATTCAATGGTAACGAATCAGCACACGAATGATCAAACTAATAGCATAACGGATAGCATAACGTATAAGGTAATGAATAGCATAACGGATGAGGTAACGAATCAGGTAATGTTTCTGTAACGAATGAGGTTATCACGAATGGAACTTGATGACGAATGAGCTATAGTAGTGAATGAGCAGTTGTTTAGTTGTAACAACCTGCCATGTGTCCTAATACGGTTAAAGAATGATAACAAATAAGCAGCTACAGTATACGAATGGTTCGTTATATTATAACGAATGAGACCCTCAAACCTTCAAACACAATTTCCAGATCTGAACTTTCAGATTCAAACATGAATCCAAACAATCACTAAACCATGAATTACTCATCCATTTCTAAACCAAATCTAACAACTAATAGCTTAATCAAATCGTCTAAACCTCACGAACCAATCCTAACACGTCCAAACTACCAATTCAGATTTAAACTCGTCCAAAATCCAAATAGTCAACAAACAGAAACTTCTGTTTCAATCACACTCAAATCCATCACAATTCCACTCAATTAACCAAACAATAACACAATTAAACCAAAACGAACCTTACTAATAGAACTGATTATAACTCAATTAAGCCTCAATTATCCATCTCATCATGATAATTGAGTCAAAATCAAATGAAACAGTTTCAGAACTTAATTCAAACCAAAAACTCAATGAATTCTCATCAATTCATTATGATTAATACTTAAATCACCTACACAATCGAACGCTCAGCTCTTATACCACTTGAGAGAGCCTGATTATACTTAATACGAATCAATTCATATTATATATACTAACGGATCTAGTTCTTGATATGTAGTAGATGATTTACTATTGAATGAACGAAGTATATGTGTGAGAAGTGAATTGGATAGAGTAACGACTCACTGGAAATATTATCAACACTTGTTAAATTATGAATCAGGGAATAGATATATATATATATATAAGACGAATTCTATTCGTTACACGGTCCGTGACGAATGGGACTCATTCGTCTTCATTCCCAACATAACTTAAATAGTATAGCGAATGACTCATTCGCTATACCTCATTCGTCAACATTCCATAACGAATGGTAACGTATTAATAACGATTAGATCCATTCGTTAAACATCCTTAACGAATGAACACTTAAACTTAACGAATGGACTGGTGTAATTACCAAAATGCCCTTTTACATTAATAATAATAAATTACAATAAATACAAAGACCGAAACGACCAAAATGATGCACTAACAATTCTCCTTTAAGCTAGTTTTGTGCTATAAGTATAATATTATTATGGTTATCAACACCTAAAATAGATTAGCTTGTTTTACAAGTTTTCCTCTCCAATATATACTCTATTGCATCTCATTGTAATACGCTCATACTAATGAAATCTATCTCTTTCTCCCTACATCTCATTGTCATATTGTTTTAGCTATGAGGCTTGTTTCACAACACGTTATCAACACGAGTTGTCTTTGAAGCCGGATCACATCATCATGAGGTAAGTATTGTCTAATTAACTTTTAATTGTTTGTTTTTAATATCTCAACATAAATCATATCGTAAGACCTACAATTTTGGGTTATGTTAGAGATTAGTTTTATGGTTTTTTTTCTTTATATCTCTTTAAATAATTCATGTTGTAATTTAAATAATTATGGATTAATAGACATTTACATTTATTATTAGTTTGATCCTCCCGTGTTATGAGTGTTTATTTAAGTTTTTGTTTCTAATCGTTTAGCTATTTACAATAATTTATTTTTTTAACGTACTTTTGTTTTAATTTAATGCATATATATATATATATATATATATATTAGTTTGTTACGCTCATTATATTTTTGAGCGTTTGGGTTTTTTTCAATTGATATGTGTAGGTTATTTTGATTTTTAACGAACACGAGCTTGTTAATTTTTTAAATGAAAAAACATGAACACAAATATTTGTTTAATGAAAGGGCGGTTGATGTAGTTGACGATGGTGGGTAGTTACAAAAGTTAACCGACAATAGAGATGATACACCAGCAACAGAGATCATGTAAATGAGATAAATTAAATTAGGGTTTGATTATGAAAGCGTTTACCAATAAATTATTTGTTATAATCCATTTGAGGGCTATTAGGGTTTGGTAAGACCCATAATCCGCTTAAATTATTTTTTGATGATTAAGAGGTAATTTCACAAATAAATGAGATGTTATAATTCGTTTAAGGGTTATCTGGGTTTGGTGAGACCCATGACCCGCGAAATTATTTTTTGATTATGAAAGAGTTTCACAAATATATGAAATGTTATAACCAATTTAAGACTATTCGGGTTAGGTGAGACCCATACCCGCAAATTCGGGTCAAATGCATGAGAAGCCTCTATTTAGAAATCAAACAATCTTGTGGCTCTAGAAAATGGGGGGAACAACCTGAGAACGACACATAAGATTTTATGATAGACAATTATATAGATAGTTAGATTCATGTATTACGTAGAAAAAAAAACCATCAATCGGTTTCTCGGATTCTGGAAAGTATTGGTGCTTTCAAGTTTATTTGATATTTTTGTTGATTTGTTATAATTCTTAAACAAAGCATAATGGTGATTATGTTTAGCCAATTCTAGTTATTTTAATTGTAAAGAAACAACATATAGGTTTACAATACGATATCTTGATAATAGTATCATGACAAAATTTAGCTATGATTATATAAATATATAGTTAGAAATAGATATGTTTCTAAGAATTTATTTATTTAATTTGTGTTAAAGAAGGATCTAGATTTATTACTTAAGATAAATAAATGTGTTACTTCATATGTTTGCTTGTGGCAAAATCAATTCTTATAATAAGACCCTGTGTTTTTGTTTTATAATAATTAAATGAAAAAATTATGCCGTTTTAATCTAAGAAAAATATTTGTGTGCTAAGTACCATATGATTTATAATTGTTAATTAGTTAAATCTTGTTGATTAGATAAAAGAAATTTACATAATGATACTTGGTATTTAAAGAAAAGAGATATTTTGGTTCAATTATTTTATGTGTTTGAGTTTATTATCTAAATAGATAATTTCAATTTTCCTGTAATTATTGCTATTTTTAAACAAAGGTAGATAATAATTTAAGACTCTAATTAACATCACTGTCATAACTTTACATTCAACTAATGGTTAATGGTTATGTTTATTCAATATACTAATTAAAGAAAAGGGTTCGTGGGTCGTTTCACAAATGGCGTTAAATCAAACCCAACCAAGTATTTGCTTAATTGATAGATCCCTCGTAACGTTTCATGTTATTAATTGTTTTATTTTAAAAAAAAAACAAATTAATGAGTTGTGTTTATGACTATGAAAACTTTCAATTTTAGATAGGGTCAGGCTAAACGTACCCTCTCTCGTTGCTTGTCATACCCTCCCTTGGAAAAACTTTCAATTATATAAAGGTTATATTACCCCTTAAAATCATATAATTAACAAGTTAGCACAAAATTAACGATTTTAGATTATTTTTTTTACAAGTTGCGTTTTATTTTTAAGATTTCGGGTTTTGGGTTTAGGGTTTAGGGTTTCGATTTTAGGGTTTAAGGTTTGGGTTTAGGATTTAGGTTTTCGGGTTTAGGGTTTAGAGTTTAGGGTTCGGGATTAGGGTTTGGGTTTTTTTTTTTGGTAAAAGGGCACTGCCCTTAGTAAAATTTACTGAAAAAAGAAAAAATGTGATTACATATGAGAATAAGATTACCAGGAAGATCTATATCATGAAACATCAAGAAAACTAATCTGAAACGCTTAAGACAACCACCTTAGTTCGAATACCTTACTAAGGTGGAATTTGATCATGAAAATAAAGATCTCCAGTCTAGCCTTTTCAAGATTAAAGATGAACATGAAAGAACACAATCCCGATAAAAAAAACAAACCATTCAGCAATGGAACACGATCAGCTCAACCCCCCTCCGATGATAATTTCCATGCACCTCCACCGATACAAAGCAAGAGGTACATCAACCTAGTGCCGATACTCCGACACTCGGATTCGACCCACAGATGCGTGGTGTCTCTAGTTATCCTCATCAAATTAGAGAGACACATAGAACACCAGAATAAGGAAGAACATGCATCATGCTCAAAGGAATACCTTGCATCTTGGAATCATGACTGCCTGAACAAAAGTTTGATAAGACTATGCAGCCGGAAGAAAAAAACACCTGAACATCTTTAGCATGATCATCCCAAGGCCGTTTAGCACCAACAGTCGTCACCATTGGGTAACAGTCTTGATCGTCACCAATACCGATTAACACCTCAACCATTGTAAGGTTGCTTCCATGAATTAATCACCCGCCGATGAATAATCCATGCTTTAGTTTCTCTCGAAAACCCATAGACCATTCCTTTTTTCTCCGGGTGTCTAGCTCCAGATGTGAACACACCTGGGTAACAATCAAGAAGATCTTGATCGATTGACATCCTATCAAAAAAAGATAAGACCGATCAATCCTAACAGATTAACCAAACTCGCCTCCCACCCTCCGTAGGGATACAAGCCGGAGATGTTCATCTACTCACCAATCTGGTTGCCTATCACCAGATCAAAAAACGAATCTGGGTAACAATCACGAACACATCATGATAGATTAGCATCACGCCACGGACATCATGATAGATCAATTAGGTTGCTGGAAGCAAACTCATTGATCAACGACCAATCACACAAAGAGATTAGTGGCCGGATTTGAGAGAGATGGTGGGGAATGAGAGGACGGCTTCTAGAGAGAAATACCTTGTAAAACACACACAAAAAATAACAAATGAAATATCCTTAGGGTTTGGGTTTAGGGTTTAGGGTTCGGGTTTAGGGTTTAGGATTTAGGTTTTAGAGTTTCGGGTTTATTTTGTAAAAGATAAAGAGGTAAAATAAGGATATTATAAATATATATACTATTAAAATTCAAAAAAGATATTATAAATATTTACAATATTAATACTAAAAAAATAAATTAATAGTAATACTTGATAATTTTTAATTTGATATATGTAGTGGAGATTATCAAGTGAAAAAAATATTGTAGGGACTAATATGTATATAAATAATGTTAAGAGCTAATATTAATTTATGTAATAAGTTTAGGGGGGAGTATATTTAGTAAAAATTGTATAAGGGGGGGTACATTTAGCAGCACCCAGATAGAAATACATGAAATGTTCTTAGAAAAACCCCACCGGATTTTTTATTGGATCAATAAATACATGAAAGATCTTTGTATATTTTGAGTTAGTTATGATTA
Organism: Bidens hawaiensis; assembly: GCF_021521415.1. NCBI lineage: Eukaryota > Viridiplantae > Streptophyta > Magnoliopsida > Asterales > Asteraceae > Bidens > Bidens hawaiensis. The sequence goes on from NW_027500628.1 coordinate 10,416, forward strand.
ACATTATATACATGTATATTGTAATCTATAATAGTTATAGATCCATCATTAAATTTAAATTTGTTAATTTGGTCTGTATTTTATTGGCTTTGTCATATTTTTGTATTCACCATGATTGTTGTAGATAGTGAATAGCTTGCGTGGTAAAGATATTTTTATAAATTAACTTTCACAAATCATATATGATCATTTGAGATTGATCATGGAGATACTTTTTTAGGTTTCAGAGCAACTGATAAATATTCGTGAGTAGGATATATCTATGGCTGATAGTTAATACATAAATTATATATTTGCTTTTAAGTGATGAAAACTTTTATCACATAGAGTTATCAGTTATGATATAATTCGTTTAATATGTGAAGAAACACTAACCGGACCCCGAGCAGATTACGGGTAACCTGGGGGTTAGATAGATGTTTCCCACGAGGGGTTAGACCCAGAGAAGATGGTTCTTCAGATAACCTGCAAAACAGACACCGTGAGCTTGTCACTGAGAAGGGGGGGTTCCTCCTTGTGACCACCCTCCGGCGTGAGAATCAGACTAGATTGCTCTTTAAATATAAATGTATATTAAGAGATTGCTAGAGCAGATATCAGGTATATTATGATGATACAAGATAAGATGAGATGGTCATACCATTTGTGGTATTTATAGCCGAAGGTAGGTTTCCAAGGAGGTGTGGCCGGCTGCAACAGTATTCATGTTCCACCAACAGTGGCCTACGCACGTGCTCTGCTGGTAGTTGGTGGGTAGGCAGCGGCTAATAGTAACCAGGCCTGCTGTATACTATTCCTTTTCCACCAACTGCCGGCTGCGCACGTGGTATGACAGGAGTTGGTGAGTAGGCAGCGGCTAATAGTGACATACAGTGCAGGAGCATGCTGCTCGCCATACTGTTGTCAATAAGCTGTCGTATCTTTAGTCAGATCTTTTTCCCATACCTCGTCAGGTACAGTACAGAAGATCTTCCCGTATCGTACGGACTGGCTTATTTGGGCGGGAGTATTCCCCCTCCCGCCCTTGTGCTGGATTGTTCCCGGCTTCGCTCATTCCTTCAGGTGACACTGAATGAGAGCTAAGTACCTTGTGCGTGTAGCCTTGCTGCGCGGGTGGCCTTCCCTGATGGCTTGTATCCGAGGCTGCGGGGACAGGCGGAGTCCTTCACCATTGGGAGGCATTTCCTGCGGGAACAGCTTGCGTACTGCGCGTAAGGACGTCACGTCTCTGAGCATGGTTGGTCCTGCGGATCCAGTTGGTTTCTGCGCAGACGTTGCTCTTCAAGGTGAGTCTTGCGGGTCCAACTGGGCTCTGCTGGGACCTACCTCTTCAGGCTATGCTGAGGTAGATCCCAGCAGAGCCCAGTTGGACCCGCAAGACTCACCTTGAAGAGGAACGTCTGCGCAGAAACCAACTGGATCCACAGGACCAACCATGCTCAGAGACGTGACGTCCTTACGCGCAGTACGCAAGCTGTTCACGCAGGAAATGCCTCCCAATGGTGAAGGACTCCGCCTGTCCCCGCAGCCTCGGATACAAGCCATCAGGGAAGGCCACCCGCGCAGCAAGGCTACACGCACAAGGTACTTAGCTCTCATTCAGTGTCACCTGAAGGAATGAGCAAAGCCGGGAACAATCCCGCACAAGGGCGGGAGGGGGAATACTCCCGCCCCAGTCCGTACGATACGGGAAGATCTTCTGTACTGTACCTGACGAGGTATGGGAAAAAGATCTGACTAAAGATACGACAGCTTATTGACAACAGTATGGCGAGCAGCATGCTCCTGCACTGTATGTCACTATTAGCCGCTGCCTACTCACCAACTCCTGTCATACCACGTGCGCAGCCGGCAGTTGGTGGAAAAGGAATAGTATACAGCAGGCCTGGTCACTATTAGCCGCTGCCTACCCACCAACTACCAGCAGAGCACGTGCGTAGGCCACTGTTGGTGGAACAGGAATACTGTTGCAGCCGGCCACACCTCCTTGGAAACCTACCTTCGGCTATAAATACCACAAATGGTATGACCATCTCATCTTATCTTGTATCATCATAATATACCTGATATCTGCTCTAGCAATCTCTTAATATACATTTATATTTAAAGAGCAATCTAGTCTGATTCTCACGCCGGAGGGTGGTCACAAGGAGGAACCCCCCCCCCCTTCTCAGTGACAAGCTCACGGTGTCTGTTTTGCAGGTTATCAGAAGAACCATCTTCTCTGGGGCTAACCCCTCGTGGGAAACATCTATCTAACCCCCAGGTTACCCGTAATCTGCTCGGGGTCCGGTTAGTGTTTCTTCATTGGCGCCATCCGTGCATAAAGCTAGAACTTTATTTTTCTCCAGTTTTTTCAAACTTCTAGAAAGATGGTTAGAGAAACTCCGGTAACCACAACCCCAGCTACTGGGGGGAATACCGGCTACACAGTTTTTACAAACACTACCCCGGCTACCCAAGCCGGGGCAAGTGAAGTAAATATTACGAACACTACCCCAGTTACCCAAGCTGGGGCAAGTGCAGTAAATAATCGCTCACTGGGACTCACAGATACCCAGTTTGAGAAACGAACAAGACTCCCCCGCCAAACTTTCGATGAAGTTAAGGCATGGGCGGAGGCACGACAAAAGGAATTCCAAGCTGAGTTGGACGAACGCTTGCGTTCCGTCCAACAGGCCGACGAATTCGAATACTTGGACGATGACTCGGAGGAATCCGACTCCGACGCGAACCCTCACCATAGGGCAAAAGGGAAGCGTAGGGAAACGGACTTCCAACCGACAAGGCATTTTGGACAAGCCTTCAAACCAAAAAACACAGGTGGAAGTCCACGTGACTTCTCCAAAACATTCAGACCAAACGTTGCAAATGCGGGAACGTCCAAATTTGCAAGGGACATTGCGGAAGCAATCGCCCCAAAAAGTGCCAAACAAATGTCAAGCATAGGCACATATGATGGTATATCTGACCCAGATGATCATTTGAACAGATTCATAGCGGGGGCAACCGTCAGTAGTTGGACGGAACCTACGTGGTGTTACATGTTCCAAATGACGCTTGTGGGGGCTGCTAGAGCGTGGTTCGATCGTCTACCGGTCAACCACATCTACGACTGGGCAGACTTCCAACAGAAGTTTAGCCAACACTTTAGCCAGCAAAGAAAATATACCGAGGAGCAATGGACAATCCTCAAATGCATTCGAGAGGAAGATGAATCTTTGCTAGACTTCATCACTCGCTTCAACTCGCAGAAGCTAAGTCTGGGTAACATTAGCGAAGATCTTGTTCGCGCTGCTTTTATTCAGGGCGCGAACGACCCAGAGCTCATCCGCACCTTAACGGGTAAAGATGGCATGCCATCCACATGGGATGCCATCATGACAGCAGCTAAACGCTTTGCGGAAACGGAGAAGCAACTGGGTAGAGATCTCCCTCAGAGCACAAACCTCTACACCCAGAAAACAAGGGAAGACAACGTCCTTACCGCCCGATTAAACAAAAAGCGAAAGCTAGGCATTTGGCAGTCAAGGGTAAACTTTGACACCTCATCCGGCTTGCAACATCGGTTAGGCGGAAGGGATAACGTACAGTCAAACAAGAACTCCAGATGGACGCCGCTCACCAAAAGCGTCACCGAGATATTCGCCACTGAGGAGCTCCCATGGCCAAAGCCTCCAATAATCCGACATCGTCACAATGCTGATCGGAGCAAATACTGTGACTTTCACAGGACAAAAGGCCACAACACCGAAGAATGCATAGACGTAAAGGACATGGTCGAAGCATTTGTCAGAGATGGGACGCTCGCGCACCTCGTGGCGCAATGAACGCTGAGCAGGCTGATGCGTGTAGAACCCCAGCTGGGGAAAACACGAATAAAATTCCAGCTTCGATATGGAGACTACTTGCTGCGTAAAGAACGAGATCCCGAACCAGGTGCGTATCGGCTCGATGGCACTCCCATCCCAACAACATGGAAGGGAGCTCATTTACACAGTTTGCATGTAAATCAATTCCAAATTTGTAAAGAAAAGGCCAAGAGCCACTTCTAATGGAAATGATTCTCCTTAAAACATCGATGCTGATGATTTTACATTTATACTTTATGAACTATCAACACGGAAATGCCGGTTTTCACCGCATAATTACGTGAAAAGTCGTTGCATGGGGAAGGCGGCAAAACCCGCATAAACCCAAAAAACGGCAAACCTTCACGCAGGTCAGTTGACGGGGAAAAGTTCAGTCATCCCACTAAATGAAAGTGCCGGTCTATCCGCATGAATCATGAGAGGAAACTGAACACTAACCTATCAACAACCAAGCGTGGAACGGTTAATTTATTCAACACTAATATGCCGGTTTTCACCGCATAATTACGTGAAAAGTCGTTGCATGGGGAAGGCGGCAAAACCCGCATAAACCCAAAAAACGGCAAACCTTCACGCAGGTCAGTTGAAGGGGAAAAGTTCAGTTATCCCATTAAATGAAAGTGCAGGTCTATCCGCATGAATTATGAAAAAGGGAACTGAACACTAACCTATTGACAACCGCGCGTCGAACGGTTCAAAACAGAATTTCTAACAAAAGGATGAGGAAAACCTACACGCAGGTCAGATATGGGTAAAGTTTAGCCATCCTACTAAGTGCAAGTGACGGTCCTACCCGCACAATCACGAAAGAGGAAGCAAAACTTCACACCTATTATCTACCACGTTCAAAGGTTAACTTATCCTCAGAAAGGATGAGGAAAACCTACACGCAGGTCAGATATGGGTAAAGTTTAGCCATCCTACTAAGTGCAAGTGACGGTCCTACCCGCACAATCACGAAAGAGGAAGCAAAACTTCACACCTATTATCTACCACGTTCAAAGGTTAACTTATCCTCAGAAAGGATGAGGAAAACCTACACGCAGGTCAGATATCGGTAGAGTTTAGCCATCCTACTAAGTGCAAGTGACGGTCCTACCCGCACAATCACGAAAGAGGAAGCAAAACTTCACACCTATTATCTACCACGTTCAAAGGTTAACTTATCCTCAGAAAAGATGAGGAAAACCTACACGCATGATAGACGCAGGTAAAGTTTAGCCATCCTACTAAGTGCAAGTGACGGTCCTACCCGCACAATCACGAAAGAGGAAGCAAAACTTCAACCTATTATCTACCACGTTCAAAGGTTAACTTATTCTACACTTGGAAAATTGCTAATTTAAACTAAAGTATGCAAGTCATATAACGTTTATAAAGCAAGGAATCCAATAAAAGAAACGGTCTTACCCGCACAAAGATTTATATTTCATATTCATTACAAGAATGGCCGGGTAACTACCCGCCTACAAGAAAATAAATCTATACAAGCTAAATCTATCCTAGCAGTGGGAAGGGATCTTCAGGATCAGGCTTCAGGGCCACTTCCACTTGGACCAGCACCGTCAGAAGAGCGTGGCAGTTCAAGGAAAGCCTTAAGGATAGCTAGCCCATCATCAGCAGCAGCAACTTCGTTCACCTTCTCCACCACCGGATGCGGGAAGGCGGCTTACTGATTCACTGCTTGGTCGTAAACAGCTTCAGTATCAACATTGTACAAAGGGAAGTTGGAAGGCGGGATGCCTTTCTCAACGAACCCTAGACCAAGCAGGAAGCCGACCCTTTCCCCATCCTCGTGAGAAGCGTTGAGGGCTGCGCTCATAGCATCGTCGTAAGATGTCTCTGAGAAGACCCGATGCACAACCTACAAAAGAAAATATACAAGTGTCAAAACCTTTTCTATTTACAAAGAAAAGCGTAAAGACATGAAAACATACCTGAGACAACGCTTCTCGAAGAAGCCATTCCTTGGCAACCAGAGCTTCTTGGAGGGCAGCTAGAGCTTCGTTACGGGCGCGTTCGGCTTCACTCTTGTTGAGGTTGGCAAGCAACACTTCTTTAGCCGCAGCCTCTTCGACGCCCTTTAGCTTCCGCTCAGTATGGTCAAGCACCCCCCTCTGGTCCAAGATCTCCTGGAGCTTTTTGGCGTCTTCCATCGCCAAGGCATCATGAGCCTGCTGGAGAGCCTCTAATTTGGCTTTAAGCTCTTCATTCTCCACGCGTAGAGGCTCAGCAACAGCTTCAGCCTTGGTGACCCTCTCGGTTGCGTTCCTCGCAGTCTCCTTAGCCAGCCGAAGCTGTTCATTAACACCTTGGGCAGCCTTGGAACGGGCCTCGAGTCGAGCCTGAACTTCAACCTCGAGGGCCTTGAAGGCCTTCTCCTTCTCCGCAGCCACTGCGGTAAGTTTTTGGTTCTCCTCCCGGACAGCCCGCGCCTGAGCTACTTCTTTAACGCGAGCTGCTTTTAACTTGTCGTTTTCACGACAAAGCAGCTCGACGCGCGGCTGCATCCGGGCCAGGAGAACCCGAAGCTCATTGCTTAGCCTACCCTCCTGGTAGCTAGCCATGGCTTCCCCCAACGCACCACTGGGAGCAGCGTGACGAGCCCATTCCACGCACTCCACAGGGGTGCGAAGGGTTGTTCCTCGGCGAATGTTCCATCGTGGAACATACACTTCATTGGAATCCGACACTGCAAAAAATATAAAGCAGTTAGGAAAAGATAAAGAAAATATATATATAAAATGGGCCAAAAGAACCCTATGCACCTGTAGGGTCAATAACAGGCCGATAGCCGCCGAACCCATCACCTGAACCCAAAGGAAATCCATCCAAGAGGTCAGGCAGATGGGAAGGTGGCAAAGATTGGCGAGAAGCCCCATGCGTACCTGATGGACCGGCCGTCGTTGCCGATGGCGGGGGCATGGTAGCAGCCGCCGCGGTCGCTGCCGCGGTCGCCGCCGCGGAATCCGCAGCAATAGTAACCGCCGGCTCGGTGAAGGATGCTGTAAAAATCGCACTCACAGCCGGCGGTGACGTCATCACAGCTGGAACAGTCGGCTCAAAGGAGTGAGCAACTGAACCAGCGGAAGCAGGCGCAGGCGCCTGGGTCGACGCCTCAGGTAGGCTGACCAAGCCTACCGTCATTGGCGGGGAGGTACTCCTCTGCGCTCCACCCTGGAATGCGTCAACATCCACGCCTGCGTAAAGAAGATAAGTGTTAACGATATTAAACTATGAAGATAAAAGCTAAAGGAAGTTGTACTTACGGGTTTTCTTGAGCCTGAAAGTACGGACGGGCGGGGATGAACCCGATGGAGCCGGCCTCTTCACGCCGGTCACCGTCGTCATCCTGGGCTCTTCGGTGACAGTTGTCACAGCCTCCGGAATGGTGATCTTATCACCACCGGGATTCCCCGCCACCTCTTCGCTCTCGGTCTCCGAGTCAGACCGAGGCACCGGATCGGCAGTGGAGGCCACCTTCTCCTTTCCCTTCCCGCCGGCAGCCTTCTTCTTCCGCACCAACGGAGGACCATCTGCGGATTCCTCATCAGAACATACGATTAGAGGAATTCCAGCAGAGGTTTCAACATTGAGGGGTCGAGGGTTGAAGAGCGCCTTACCTGGCCGCCTGGCGCTCAGGATCTCATGGCCTTGCGGATAGACCTCCACGAACCGATCCGCCGTTAGTTCCAGGATGGGCAACTCGTTCTCGTCCAGAGCGCGAGTACCCATCCGAGCGGGACCGTCAGCCTCCCGCGGGTTCAGGAGCGACTGCAAGTCGTTCCCCTCTGAAATGAACAGGAAAGAAGTTAGAAGAAATTCAAAATCAACAAAAGGAAACAAAGCATACCGTAAGGAATAGAGTTCGAACCATATTCAAGGACGATCGGAACCTTTTGCGCATCCGCCGCCTTCCACACCCGGCTCATCCCCAACATCACCATCCCGGACTCCGCAAACCGGTAAACCGGAGATTGGACCCGGGAAATCCTCGAAAACCATTCCGCCTCCTTGTAGTTGGAGGCGTGAAGGCTGGGAAGAGCTTGCCCGTTCTTAAACTTCATGGCAAGGGGGATGGCGCGAGCGGATATGAAGAAGAACTCCCGCTTCCACGCGCGAAGACTGCGCTCGGTCGCGCAAATCTTTAAACCCTTAACCCGGGTTATCAACGTGTACCACCCCTGGATGCACCTCCAAGTGTAGAAGGTCATCAGGCGGTCAACATAGGGCTCAATGCCCAAAATCCGGCACACCCACTCGAAGTGGCGAATCTTGGCGATCGCATGGGGTGCAACTCGGTCAAATGAACACCGTGCCTCTCAAGGAAACGGTAAACAAACTTTGTCAATGGGAACCTAAGATTCCCATAAACAAAGAATGCAGCATAAACCCCGATCTTGCCTCTGGGGGCATCGTACACAGTCTGATGGGGTTCAGGAAACTTAGGCTCGAGAGACTCGAGCATGAACTTCCTGACAACATACCGGTACAGATCGCCAGGCAGAGCACACTGGCACTCGCCAGCAGTACTCTTGTCATCGGCTGTGGATTCAACATCACGAGACGACATCTTGTGAAGGAAAGAAGAAAGCGATTTCGAGAGAATGCTTGCCTGAAAAGGGGAGTATTCGCCGGAAATCGCTTAAAAGATGAAGAGAAGAGTGAAAGTATGGATTACAAAGAACCCTCTCCCCCTTTATATACTAATCGCAATTAATGCGATGAAATTAATGCGGAAGAGAGAGAAAACGAAGGTGCAATGAAACTATGACACGTGGCAAAAAGCAAGCTGGCAACAGCTGTTGACAGGACGCGTACCATTAATTTCGCGGCCACGCGCCCGAAAAATCGCGCCCACGCGCCTGGAAAAGCGTCTGGAATGACCAGGTACTGTCACGTCACCATAACTTCCTGCACGTCCTGACACAGTCAGAAGAAACCGTCGCACGACGTTTCAGAGGTTTGGACTGTTCTTATCTTTCCACCAACTCTTCGAATTTCAAAATTCAAAATTCAAAAAGATTAAAAAGTAAGCGGGAAAATACCCCTTACCTTGGCAAACAAGTAACCGTAAGACGGCTGCGGGTACAGTGTTAAGGCAAAACCCTTCACATACCTAGCACCCGCAGGGAATTGAAGCCAAGTAAACCTTGGCAAACAAGTAACCGTAAGACGGATGCGGGTACAGTGTTAAGGCAAAACCCTTCACATACCGAGCACCCGCAGGGAATTGAAGCCAAGTAAACCTTGGCAAACAAGTAACCGTAAGACGGATGCGGGTACAGTGTTAAGGCAAAACCCTTCACATACCGAGCACCCGCAGGGAATTGAAGCCAAGTAAACCTTGGCAAACAAGTAACCGTAAGACGGATGCGGGTACAGTGTTAAGGCAAAACCCTTCACATACCTAGCACCCGCAGGGAATTGAAGCCAAGTATACCTCGGCAACCAAGTAACTATAAGACGGGTGCGGGTACAGTGTCAAGGCAAAACCCTTCACATACCTAGCACCCGCAGGGAATTGACGCCAGGAATACCTTGGAAGTAAAGTAACCGTAAGACGAGCGCTGGTACAGTGTTAAGGCAAAACCCTTCACATACCAAGCGCTCCGCTGGGAATTGAAACCAAGAAGGATCTTCTGGGCAATGCTTGCGGAAACGGAAATAACATCCCCGCATAGCGGGAACGTCGAGAACTACGTTGTTTGAAGCTCCAGGATGGAATTGGTGGTTTTAACATAATTGATCACTATGTTCAAAACTACCAAAACCTCATGGAGAATCCACACAAGTGGGACTCAACGCTCCTGACTTGCGAGGAGGTTACAGACCTACCCGCATCATACCCAAAGACCAAGCAGGAAACTCGGGAATTTCTGCAAGTGACAAGGACTTCCGCGGGAAGAATCCCCATGGAAAACCTTAAAAAACCCTTTTCAAAAACCCTTTGCTTAAGTCCAAAAGTTCACCTCACTTTATTAAACGCTCATGAGAAGAACATTGGACTGGGGGACTTGAAAAGGTAGGTCCCAGCAGAGCCCAGTTGGACCCGCAAGACTCACCTTGAAGAGGAACGTCTGCGCAGAAACCAACTGGATCCGCAGGACCAACCATGCTCAGAGACGTGACGTCCTTACGCGCAGTACGCAAGCTGTTCCCGCAGGAAATGCCTCCCAATGGTGAAGGACTCCGCCTGTCCCCGCAGCCTCGGATACAAGCCATCAGGGAAGGCCACCCGCGCAGCAAGGCTACACGCACAAGGTACTTAGCTCTCATTCAGTGTCACCTGAAGGAATGAGCAAAGCCGGGAACAATCCCGCACAAGGGCGGAGGGGGAATACTCCCGCCCAAATAAGCCAGTCCGTACGATACGGGAAGATCTTCTGTACTGTACCTGACGAGGTATGGGAAAAAGATCTGACTAAAGATACGACAGCTTATTGACAACAGTATGGCGAGCAGCATGCTCCTGCACTGTATGTCACTATTAGCCGCTGCCTACTCGCCAACTCCTGTCATACCACGTGCGCAGCCGGCAGTTGGTGGAAAAGGAATAGTATACAGCAGGCCTGGTCACTATTAGCCGCTGCCTACCCACCAACTACCAGCAAAGCACGTGCGTAGGCCACTGTTGGTGGAACAGGAATACTGTTGCAGCCGGCCACACCTCCTTGGAAACCTACCTTCGGCTATAAATACCACAAATGGTATGACCATCTCATCTTATCTTGTATCATCATAATATACCTGATATCTGCTCTAGCAATCTCTTAATATACATTTATATTTAAAGAGCAATCTAGTCTGATTCTCACGCCGGAGGGTGGTCACAAGGAGGAACCACCCCCTTCTCAGTGACAAGCTCACGGTGTCTGTTTTGCAGGTTATCAGAAGAACCATCTTCTCTGGGTCTAAACCCTCGTGGGAAACATCTATCTAACCCCCAGGTTACCCGTAATCTGCTCGGGGTCCGGTTAGTGTTTCTTCAATATGTTATGCATGCTTTGTATTCTATATATTATATTAATAAAGATTGTATTGAATCAAACAACAAACTAAAAAAAACTAAAGTCATGGTTTTTTATCACTCTTATGAAAGAGATGTGCTTAGATATGACACCTAAAGTGTCATATTCTCTTAATCTCGTTATCAAGGTATAAAGGTCATTTTAACTTTACATGAGTCGATCATATAATTATTTCTCCTTTTATAAGAGAAAAAGATCGGTTTTATTGGAAGTTTTATAATTTTCACACTTAAGATATGCTCTTCACGTAGCAATACCATAAAAGAGTATGAAAAAATTGAAATAATTTCATATTCATGTGATCGAGTATAATGAAGAACCATGAAACTAATTTGGTTCCACTTCATTCGATGAATTGAAATGTGACCATATATTGACCATCGTGATCATATACGTAATTGAGAAAACCTTAATGATGATCATGTTAAGAATTAGCTTGTCCATTGGAGTTATAACAATGGTCATGTTAATAATGATACGGACCACCACAAGTGGCAATGAGAATGATCATATTTGAGAACAAAATATCAAAATATGAAAGTAATATAAGTTATATAACATTATTGTTTGAAACAATAATACAATGTCATCTTATATTTATAGTCTTGCATTAAATACGCAAATACATATACGATCATATATCTAAAGTTTATGGATGATGATTATCTAATGGCGCGCCCGGTTAGACCACACTGAATCAATGATGTGAAATTTATTGAAGAACCAAAAGATTCTTACTAATAATTATACATGGAATATTGCTCTCAATGGGAATTATTTATTTACCAACTGAAGGAGAGTGTGAATCCCTAAATGTTATGGAATTGAGAAAATGATACATATATCCTAACATGATACCATTTAGTGTTTTCAAAATCGATGCATCATCTAAATGGTTATTAAGATCGCAACATGATGTTTGCATGATCTATGGCTTAGCTAATAAGATAGCGAGCATATTATTCCAGATTTGTATATTTGCATTTGATTATAACAATGAATTTGATTCCCAAGTTAATAATGATCATTGGAATAAGTGTTGAACTTCATAACAAATTGTGTTCTTACATAAATTGTTTTGTTAAAGATGATTACTCAACGTCTATAATTAGTTATAAAGATAATTATCACAAGAACAAAGGTTCATATTTGTATTTGAGTATATATGATTATACATGCCATAAAAACTAATTCACATCAAACAAACAAGTTATGATACTTTCCCTCATTGTAATTGGTTTTTGGTAAATAACCAAGTATTTCTCATCTAATATTTCGTGTGTGTTATATACTGAAATTTATCCACCAAAAGACACAAAGACGAGGCCACAAAGGAAGTTTGAAATTTATGTCGGTATTAAATATTATCTTTGATTATATACTTAGAGCCATTATGGCTCATTAGTTTCACTTTAGTGAATCAACATTCCCAACATTAGAGGGAGATATAATGCAGTTGGAAAAAGAAATTAGCTAGAATGAATTATCATTGATCCTCAAAGTAAACAATGTGAACAAAAAAGAAAAGTTCAAATGATAGTTCATTGAAATATTAATGAATCAATTTCCAGACGTGTACACTTACCTATGTAGAGTGATTAAATCACATAAATCAACTGCTTATGCTTCAATTAATATAAGCGTTCTGGAAGGGCAACCATACATTGGTAATGACTAGTGAGTCTAAGGCATGCCTGAAGCGTGGCAGACTAGTCGATTCCAATATTAATGATTCATCCAAAATTGAAGCAAGTAATAAAGATGGTCAAGTCGAGGTATAGTATAAAGGTCTCTTGAAAGACGTTAGACATGATGGTTATTGAAGAACCTCGGGTACCTAAAAATAAAGAGCTCTTAGTAAATTATATTTTATCATGTCTACAAGATATAAAGAATCGAAATAAAGTCGACGTCGTTATAATTTTGTATATAATATAGCGCTTGAAAATGATGAGGATCAAGATTTAAGATCTGCTTATGAAAAATGATTGGCCAAAGTGGAAAGACGCAAACTGGGAAGAGTTGAATTCTCTAAATAACGGAAAGTTTTTTGACCAACAATCCGTACAACTAAAGTTATAAAATGAACAAGTGTTTTATGTGAGTTATGAAAATTCAATAAAGTGATATAGGGCAAAATTGGTGGCACACAGATTTTGCAAAGACCCATGATTAATTATGAGGAGACGCATTTTCCAATGGTGGAAGCAATGACTTTCCGATATCTAAGTAGTCTGGTAATACAAAGAAAAAATTGATATGCGTCTAATAAATGTCGTGACTCAGTTGATACTGAAAGTTTACATGAAAGTCTATGAAGTATTTGAATTATCAAATGATGTAAATTAAATTCTCGGGAACATTAAACATAGCTGGAACTCCTGAAGAGTTCCTAAACACGTGAATGCTTAAAAGGTTAATTGAAACATCTTAAAGATGTAATTCTTGTGTACAAATAAGCATATATAGAAAAAATTGTACTTGATGATTATTATACATCAATAAACGAAGAATGGTACAATATGGATTTTTGATATACAAATTGATGTGTTAAATGAGCAAGTTCATGTACCAAAACTCATAAGGATTGAATTCACATCAATAATTGGTTAAGATGGAAAGAAATTTGTGACAGATTATAACGTGTAAGCATTGACATGAAAACCTCAATAAATGTTCTACGAAGTTATCAATATACGTATGAACTAAAAAAGTTATCCTGTCAAGCGCAAATCAAAAGATATTATGATAAAGAGGCATTTGAGTTTGATAAAAGTTTGCCATATTTTCATCAAAATTTTACTCTTAAAAGGTCATATAATCACAGTTTCCAGTGATGATGTATACATCATCGAGAGAAACTGTCGAGCTTTAGAGGGAGAATTTTTGAAAGACCTTGACACGGTATGATTATTGCTTGACTTGTAGTTAGAGTGTATATGTAATCATACGTTTATAAGTCCATCAAAGTACATCTAAAAGATGTTGAGACATTTTACCCTGGACAAATTTCATTATTTAAGTACATTAAAGGATGTCCAACAATTCACTTTATTTTATATCCTATCAAAATCTTAAACATTATCGATTCTAAAGTACCATAATTAAAGTGCATATGTGCATTAATATTAACTGCTAACTATATATGATTTCTATATCTTTTATTTATATTTATTAGTATGTGTCCGGCAATAGGATTTTGCATATTTCAGGTAAGAAAGATATGAGCTTATATTTTACTAACCCATCAAAACAGATTTGGTTAGTTTTGTTGATGCAAAGAAAACACAATATGGTCATGGATACAATTGATATGTTAAAGAAATTTTCACATGAAGGTCATACAACATTGTTCGACTTAAGAATTCGCATGTCAAGAGATGAAGACTGAAATGATTGACTTCAAAAGTGTTGACAACTTTCACATAAGATTAGAAAAGAGAAAAGAAAAACACCCTTGAGTTTGAATAGGCCCGGCCCGAAACCTACCCAGCAAATCGATCCAAAAGCTATATAAACAAGAAAATAATATGTAATACCCTAAAACAAAACACGTCCTCGTTCATTCATTATTATTATTATTATTATTATTATTATTATTATTCTTCATTAACCGACTGATTTGTTTCTTCTTCTTCTTCTTCATTAACCGATTGATTTGTTTCTACCGAAGACAGAGATGAGAGCGATATTGATGAAAGGGCACGAGAGGCCACTGAGTTTCCTCAAATACAACAGAGAAGGAGACCTCCTCTTCTCCTGCGCCAAAGACAACACTCCTACCCTCTGGCTTGCCGACACCGGCGACCCCCTCGGCACCTACCAAGGCCACAACGGCGCCGTTATGTCCTGCGATGTTTCAAGGGATTCAACACGGTTCATTACTGCAAGCGCGGATCAGACAGCTAAGCTATGGCATGTTCAGAGCGGAACACACCTTTTCACTTTCAACTTTGCTGCCCCGGCTAGGTCTGTTGATCTTGCTACCTTGCTATTATTACCACCGATCTTTTTATGGCCTCCTCACCTGCCATTCATGTCAAACGCATTGCTGCTGATCCTCATGATCGTGAGTTTTCTAAAGTATTTATGATTTTAACTTTGCTCTTCTGGTCCTTTATTGGTAGGAGCATAATATCACAAACAAGCCTTTTCTTGTTCATTCCTTAATATAAACCATTTACCCTACCAATGGACGGTTCAAGAACACAACTTCTTGTTCGTGTGCTTTTTTAAGCTCATAGGCGAACGCAAACAGACAAACGAGGTTTTAAAAATAAAAATCAACATTCTTAAACTCAAGCATTAGGCATAAGCATCCAAAATAAATATAAAGTCAAGTACTTGAGATAGTTATCTGAATGGACTTGACATAATATACTAAAATAAAACAAAACTATAAAAAAACCTTTAATGACCAAACATGAATGACGAACACTCACAAACGTAAACGAATGGTCATAAACGAAGGTAAATGAACCAACATAAACCGACGCAAATGAACGACCACGGCCTTTGTTTATTTTCGTTCATTTAAATAATCTAGCGGAGTCTCTTGTTTTTGTTTGTTCATTTATTAGAACAAATGTAAATGAACCTTCCGTCGAGCAGTTCAAGAACGGTTCGCTGGATGCTTGGTTCGCTGGATGCCCTAATTTGGTTGCGTTTGCTCAAAATAGGTAAAAACTAGAAAGTTGATCAATTTTTGAACAATGGTCTAGGAAATATTGTTTTTTGTTATCTTAATCTAGAGAGGTGATAAAGTCTGAAATGTGTTTTTAAATTAAACATGTTTGGATATTAGAGAATATATGTTTAAAAAGTTTATAGCCTACTAGACTTTAAATTAACCTTAAGTTTTAGTTTCTGAAGTTAACATTAAGTTAAGGGATCAAAAGAATTATTACCATACACAAGTATAATAAAAACTTAATACAAGCAACTACAATCATCTAACTAATACTTTTATTTTTCGGTAAATTTTCATTTCACATAAAAGGATCCAATTACAATAAAGAGGCAGGTAAGCGGGCAACAAGCTGCGCCGCCACTAATACTAAAAGTAATAATGGTTAAGTGATAGTCTGATATTGCATTTCTGATTGGATGGAATTGTTTTCAAACTTTTAATTAGTAAGTTGGAGAAGCTGCCTTAATAATATCTTGCATTCTAATGGGTGTAACTTTTCAGAGGTTGCTGATTCTGTACTTATACTTAAGGGTCCTCAAGGAAGGATCAACAGAGCAGTTTGGGGGCCTCTGAACCAGACAATCATTAGTGCTGGTGAAGACACGGTGATTCGAATTTGGGATACAGAGGTATGTTTTAAAATTTAACATGGTTAACTTTTGATAATCTTATGGCTTTCACCCTAAGTTCATTACTCCTTTTTAAAAACTGACAGACAGGAAAATTGTTGCAAGAAAATGACAAGGAAGTTGGTCATAAAAAGATGGTTACATCGATTGCAAAATCAAGTGATTCTTCACATTTCCTCACTGGGTCTCTAGACAAGTCAGCAAAGGTAATATCCATGCAACTATTTCACGAAAGTATTTTTTTTTCATTCTTCATTGTTTTATAAGGTTGTTAAACCAACATATTCTTGATATTGTTACATCCTCTTCCAAATAAATAGATCTGGGACAGCAGATCGTTGACATTGATCAAGACATATGTTACTGAGCTCCCAATCAATGCTGTTGCAATGTCTCCACTTCTTAACCATGTAAGTACTATAAGATACTCTATTAGGCGGTTGTGGGGGGGGGGGGGGGGGGTCCAATTTACTTACTGCAGCGTCCTTTTTATATTATGAGCTGAGGCATGCAATCATGATATTCTACTTTCTTCTAATGAACTTTTCCTTTATAGTTCATTTGTTTTTGTTATATGTTCATGTTTGGTCTTATTTATGATATTAACTGTAGTTTGCTGTGAATATAGTGAATCCGTGCACCTAATTACGTGTGTTTTCATGATTTGTGCTTTTTTTTAATGTTAGGCTGTAAATGCTAATCAGCTTGTGATAGAGACCAAAACATAAACAAGAAATTAAAAGATAGTTGGCCCATTCGAGATGGGCTATTCTCCAATTAATCCTATTCGAGAAGGATTAGATCTCCATTACAAGGATTTTAACCAAGTAAATTCATAAACGTAAACATTGCCTCCCCTAATCAAGCCTTTGACTATGACTTCTTGACTTTGACTCTCCATTGAATACTTATCAGCTTGTCTTCCAATTGTAAAAACCTTTTTATTTTTTTAATTTTCTGGTCATGAAAAATTGTCATGCTAAACAGACAAGAGTCTGGTTGCTCAAGCACAATGTGTTTAATATCTCCTTTATGAGCAAGTTGCACATAAATATATTTTACGCCTAATTTTCTAAATAAATTCCACCAATATTGTAGTTTTGACTAAGTTAGCTTACTGTGACATAGCAATATTAGTTTCATCATCAGATATGTTAAGTATTACGTTATAGTGTGTCAAATGGGCCAATGCCATTGAGTCACAAGTTCTTATGAAACAAATTATTGAAGCAAAAATAAAACTTTTCAGGGCTAGTAAACTCTATAATCATCTCGGCCATAGTCATGAGATATGTATCAGTCGATACCTAAAAATATGGACATGTAATTTTGGCGTCTTCAGATAATAAAAATTTGCTTGCATGTCAACCATTATAAGACAACTGTAACATTAATCTAGACATCTAGTCCATAAATGTTGTCATTTTTTTTGTTTTGGTAAGATGCATTTTAGGTACTTGATTAAATAAGGACTCATTTTAGGTATTATAAACATTTCAGGTTGTGCTAGGGGGTGGACAGGATGCATCTGCTGTGACCACGACCGATCATCGTGCTGGAATGTTTGAAGCCAAATTTTATGACAAGGTAACATTCATGTGTTTTACCGATCCAACTAAAACTTAATAATGCAAAAAAGTTGTTTGTGTTAACGGTTAATGTAATTTTACTAGATTCTACAAGAAGAGATTGGAGGCGTTAAAGGGCATTTTGGTCCTATTAATGCTTTGGCATTCAACCCTGATGGGAAAAGGTAGATTCTTCATCTTGGATGTCCTTTTAGTTCTAGACTTGTATCATTTATTAGATGAGATGAGATGGGTTGGGTAATGAGTCAAAGTTGGCACCTTCTAAATAGGCCTTGTTGGTTTTAGTTGACTCTGAGATTTTCTTGTCTCTTAAATCGTAATAAATTGTTGATTCATTAAAAATAATCACAATAATAATAATGTGATCTTTTAAATTAAGTGACCCATTTGACAAGTGACATCTCTGTTTTACTTACCAAATTGAGTTTTATATTAATGAATTAATAATTTCCCAATGATTTTCTAGATATTGTACACCTTTAGTTACTAAGTCAAATTTATTTGATTCTTATATATATTTCTTTGATAGTTTTTCAAGCGGAGGCGAAGACGGTTACGTGAGACTACACCACTTTGATCCCGACTACTTTAAAACTCCATGTATTTGATTTGTGTTGATACTAAAACATGACTCGGAGTAGAGTTTTGTAGCAGAGTTGAGATTTTGGGCATAGAGTTATTGATGATTATTTGTTTTTGAGATACATATTTCATAGAGGGCAAGTTTCATAATTCATGGTGGTTCAAATTTTATTAGTCAACAGATAACGCATCAACTTTCTAGGAACTTTCTTTGCTCAAAACATCATCATTTTCAAATTGGTGATATTGTTTTTTATTCATTTAAACTAAAAATTGTAATTTTAAATAGCAAAATTTTACGAAAACCATCTCAACTCTTATATACTGAAGGTAAATTCCACATAATTGATAGTATGGATGAACATTTTGTCCCAAATACCCGTATTCGTACATGTATGTGTACTCGTATCCGTACTAATTTGGTACTTGTCACATACATATTGGTACCCGGACTAATTCATGTTGTTTTTTACTTGTACCGGTGCCATTTTCAAGCTCCAGACGAGCCGAGCTCAAGTCGAGCCTTATTGAGCTCATGATCGGCTCAACTCGTTTACGACCTACTTTAAGCTAAGCATAAGTAAACCTGACCATAAACCCACCTCAATCCACTCCATCAACTAATAAAAGCAAATCATAAAAGAATCATGTCCAATGTTATAGGATTTCAAAAAGTTGTAACATAAGAAACTCCATGTTTATCGTCAATAAGTTTTAAATGATTCATCAAAACTTGTTGGAAATTAAGGTAACATCATCATATTATATAATATTGTGTAGAAATTAGGGGGCGGTACGTGTGCATATTGTAATTGTCTTGCGAGTGATTCATATAACATGTAAATAATATCATATCGTAGTTTGTTCATGTTTTGTTCAATATTCGTTATGTGACTATTAGTTGTTTGAATTTATTTATAAATGAAAATTGAAAACTGTTGTATCTTTGTCTTATAGTTTCAACCACCCATCCCTGTATGTATACTACAAAATGTATGAAGGTTACTTTACAATTTGTAATTCTCCAAATGGTCATGGGTCACTCACTTACTCATTCACTCTGGAATATGATGAGCCCATACAACAATATAACATACACTATAATTAGAGTATATTAATGATACACGAACGAAGGATCATGAAGTACATAGAAAAGATCGTTCCTATACGTTGTGTAAATCAACTTAAAAGATGAGAGTGAGTTTTTTGTATAAAATATAGACACAGATATATAGTTGTGGAGTATTATTTTTTATGTAGAACGTTAAACTTTCATTTTCAACTACCTAACTATTAACTATTATGTATGGATAGGATAATATAATACTTGTGGGTCTAATGAGAGGATGAGCAATGTGCACGACATATTGCATATGTATTTGCTGAATGTGATCTGACGTAACTTTAGTCAACGTCGCGTCGCATTTGAATGTATTAAACAGGACCGATCATTATTATTTTTATTTTCTACCTTTTGTTTTGTTTTAATGACCTCACAACTCTCGTCATCTTCTAGTTTGTTTTTTTATTTTGATCATTATTATACCACCAAGTCAGTGTTTTTCCCCTTAAGTATTATAATTGTTTGAATTTCTTGCTATGGTAATATATAATACAGAATATATATGGATACAGTCATATAACTCTTTTTTAATATAACATAACTAAGGTTGTATTTACGGTTACGAGTCTCTAATCAGTTTTAAAAAGTTCATTTTTCTAGATTGAAAGATTAAGAGATTCGATTCAAATTCACCGTTTTCGTTTTGATGAGCCTTATAAGTTTCGTCATATCAGTTTCTTCTTGATAATGTGACGAATCATGTGTATTTATTAATTTTGTGTGTTCATGGCATACCGCATATGAATCATGACATTGATCAGCCAAGAATGCCGGTTCCGTATTGTCACTACCACAGTTTGATCTTGTTAGGACCTCACTCTTCTTACCCATGATCACCAAAAAACATAGACCGGCGCAGACCAAGCGATGAATGCTCGTGATGGGACATGGATGAGATAGTGGCATATGTTGACACCATTTCTCATAGCATAGTTTTCATGGGAAATGACTATACTAGGCATTAGCAATGAGCACAAAGATAAAGTGTTAAACTAAAAAATGAAGTGAGTATAAATCCATTTTGAACTCTTTTTTTTACAAGAAAATTATTTAAATTCATTTTGAACTTTAAGCTAACATTTCTAGAAAACTGACCAAATGAAATTTGAAGATCTAAGTTCTAACTACTTGGTCAACATTCAAATATGCTACATAAAAAAATACAATTAACATGTACATGAATCCATCAACAAATTTTGAAGATTGGACACCAAAAACCTAAAAAGCTCAATACAAACTCTGGTTAAACTTCGAATTCAATCACTCAAAAACTTCTTCTATGTGGTTGAGTGTTCTTTATCTGTCCACTACTCACATCCATCTTATCGTTCAATTTTCTTGAATATTCTTTCTTCCCGGCCGCTCTCTTCGACCTTTTCACAATCTCCGACCTCTTGTTAGCCGCAGGCACCATATACCACCCTACACAAGTGCAAAATATCGCAAAAGACCGCCCGAAAAACACCAAGAACACCATGATCAACACCACAAAAACCGGTAAGCTATACGCCGGCCGCCACCACTCAACAAACTTTCTTCTGAAATGATCAAATTGACCAACACTCTTGCTGCCACCTACCGATGCATCGCCGGCCACCGGATGTTCAGGAGATGATAATAAAGGCGTTTTAATGTTTTCAACTTTATTATTATTGTCTTGTTTTCTAGGATCTTTAAGCTTGACAACAATTGGCACAGCATCATTTGAATTGGAGTATGTAAATCTAACCAATGAGATATCTTCAGACCCTTTTTTAGTATAGATCATTTGCCTCTTCCCATCAAGGTCAGCCAAGAGAGCTTCAAACTTATCGAGACCGCGATTCGAATACGGGTTCTTGCTTCTACCGAAACTGTGACGCTTTCTTGTAAGCTTTTTATCCGGTGATTCAAGGATGCAAAGATCTTCAAGATCATCTCCTTGGTTGCCAGAAAATCCACACATGAAAGACATGGTTTGTATGTTTATGTTGTTGAGAATTATTAAGATAGGTTTTTTTTATATAGAAGTGAAGGTTTGATTCAAGTGATGATAATAATATTGTAAGAAGAAGATATGCAAGTTATACGAATTTATATGGAAGGATCTGAATGGGTGAATACTTGACTTGATGACGAAGTCAATAAATGGGTTTTTATTTAAAAAAATAATATGAAGAATGGGTAAGTCACATGGGATTTGTTGACTTTGATTAGGTCAAATATCATTCTAGAAATTCACACAAACCTTCCCATATATTACGTGGATCGTACATCCAAATCTGTAGGAAATCACGGAAATATCTCCTTTGTTTATTTGTCCTAATAACAAATTAAAGATAATAAGTGTTACCTTATTTAGATCTCATATTTTTTTTAATGCATGATGATAAAGACTACCTAACCTTGGATGCTGTTAACATGTTATAGATGAGAAGGAAACTTTAAAACCAACCGTGTTTAAATGGAAGAAAGAGTGATCCAATTCATGTGGATTTCAAACGCGGGCAATCAAGATCAATCGCATCAGCTTCTGGTTATAAACAATAAACCTTTTCAAGTAAGATGAATATCGAAAGATTGGTATTAGACGGATAATATTTGATTGAATTATGCACTAAAGGGTGAGACTTTAATCATAGACTTAATTCCAATTTACAATAACTAAAACTTTATGCAACAACTTAAAGTTAACAACAATATAAGTTATCTTTGTATTATATGTTGGAATAAATAAATGCAAATCGCATAAATGGAGTTACATCACTTGGAGCTAACTTTACTATAATTAATAACAGAAAGATCCTGGGGAATCATGATTAATATAACTACACATATTTGTAAAAAATTTATATTATGCAAAGAGGAGAATATTAATAACGCTCGGAATAGGAAAATACATAAAAGTAATTGAGGAATATTGATTTCAAGACATAAAGGAGGGTTTAGCTTTAAGAAGCAATTAATTCACTTGTTCTAGATGGACTGGTTCTACATTACACGCCTTTCGCAATTTATGACGCAAGAAATTGAGAAATACATCTAATAGATAAATTCTTTAAGCATTCTCATCCCACCTCTATCTCTAAATTCAAAATTACACTAAAACACATTATGTTTCCTTTCTCTTTTTCAGTTAAATAATATCTTTTATACTTTTCTCATTACCATTTCTCTTTCATTCACTTACAACCACTTTCAAAATATATTAAAAAATTATTGAGGGTGAACAATAGCTTTTCAAATAAAAAGAAAAATCATTACATTTTCTAAAATATAAAACTCTATACTCACAACACCATAAATCACTCTTTAAATTATAAAAATATCTCTCGCATAATAGAGCATTGGATGAGAATGCTCTTATATGTTTTTGAATGTCAAAAGGCACATGGTCCGCCAAGATGCACTCTCTCTTCTATGTTCTCTATTTTCTCTCATACATGTTCTCTCATATACATGTTTTTAAAGATTCGTTTTACTCTACCTTAGTTGTAACACCCCGCCCCGAATTGGGCTGACGTGTCACAATAAAAATGGTTTCTGAATAAAAGACAAAATTTTATTTATTTGCTTGTCAAAGGTATAAGACATTATACAAGACTAACTTAAAGTTAATTTACACACCGCCATGGTTGAAAGATAATTTTTTTCTAGGACCCTGATGTTTTATTCTTCGCTCTTAATCCCACCTAAAGTAAATTTTGGATCTGTATACAAAAATGAAATAACGGAATGAGCCGAATGCTCAGTACGGAATAATATGCTCAAATAATTATGGTTTAATAAAACTTAATTTAGATTGAACTTACAGCTGATGATACGAGGCAAAGTAATCTTATAAAAATTAAATCGTTTCATACAGATGTACCCATGAGTGAGCATAAAACATGACAATATACCGGTAGCTACTCCTGCATATTTATCACACGAGATGGCGAATTGGCATACCCGCTATCCATCTCCATAATATTAATCCTAGGATCGATCCATACGCCTCCTAATAGCCATATGTACCACACTTGTACTTAAAAGACGCCGTGAACTGATCTCACCGTCACGGTTTGTGCACATATTGTCGATGGCGCAACAACATGCTCGTGGGACACTCCACGAGAAGCGGAACTCAGGGTATCGGAATACAAATCTTATTTACATAACTAATATAAAATATATTATCGTAACATATATCGGAACATGCGATAATGAGTATAATCAAACACAATAATATCGCGTGACATGAAAGATAAATCCAAAGTTTATTCAGAACTGGAATCAAACAGACATCCAAGTGAATTGATAATTCAAGGACGTGAGGAGCTATCAAATTTATATTAACTCAATGGGTTTATATCAATTGAATATAAAAGCTATGAAAAGTGGGGGTAAGGATCCGTACCTTTAGTGTTCAACTGTGATAATAATAACTTGTTCGTGTGCGTTTTAGTTATCTAAGTATGAGCCATATTCAAATTAGAATTGGATTTGTTTTGTTGGATTCAAAGTGTATATTACAAAAATTGAATTATGTAACACCCCAACCCGGAACAGGCTAACGTGTTACTATTACAGATATCAAATCAACGCCACAATCCAAAATACAACAAAAATTAATGCAACCTACGTCATATTATTAAACAAACTGAATTAACTTTTATAAGCTTGAACTTCATTTTTATCTCTCATCACTAAATTCCCCGAATCCCGGATTACCTGAAAACAAAATAAGAAAAACAAAACAAGAAAACACGGCTGAGCCAAAAATTGCCCAGTAACGGAAAGAACAATAGTATAGGTAAGGACAGACGTAAGAGAATAAATATACGAACTTCAATTCAAACTCGAAACCAACCCTTTTCACCGAAACATATACTTAATAAAATTCGGATGTATGATCCGACACTTGGCCAGAACATGGTCAAACGCATGCGGAAATATATCAGAACTATAATAAAAACACCCAGAGCCAGAAACATATAACTTGTAACATATAATGTGTGACGTGTAACATATAACGTGTAACATTTAACTGAACTATAATTAAATGCGAAACATAATCCGATACACGATCGGGACGTAATCTGAATATACTCAAATTTAACCAAATGCGTATACACATATCAAAACGGACCAGAAATATAGCGAAACAAAATATAATTACTAAAATACACGACGATGATGTTAAAATAAATAGGTCGTGTAATACGGAAGCACCCAGAGCCTAAACAGAGGGGTACACAGCTAGCTAGTCCATGCACCAAGGAGACGGTGTGGGTGGCGTGCACACATTGTTCCATCTCAAACAGAAGTCAGGAGTCAGGAGTCAGGAGTCAGAAGTCGGAGCTAAGATCGATCTATACGCCTCTAAGTGGCCAAGGTACTACATGAGTACTTTCAGAGACGCCGTGAACTTTGATTACGCACTGTCACGATAAGTGCCATGTCAGGAGTCAGGAGTCAGGAGTCGGAGCTAAGATCGATCTATACGCCTCTAAGTGGCCCTAATACTTCAAAAGTACTAGTTAGAGACGCCGTGAACTTTGATTACGCACTGTCACGATAAGTGCCATGTCGTTGACGCCCCAACGACAAGTCAGAAAATGCTCGGGTAACAGAGTACTGAAACTAGTAACATATAACTAAAATATATTATATAAAATAACTGAACTCAAAATATGACCGACGCGTAACGAAAATCCGTGCTACAAAGTAACGGAATAGATTCAATACTATTAGTAAACGAGAACAAAAGCCGCACTACGAAGTAACGGAATATAATTAATACTATTAGAGAAAGAAACCAGAAACCGTACTACGAAGTAACAAGAAACAGAATCCGTACCACTACGAGAACGGTGGAAACAATATAAAGCTAAAAGAAGAAAAACACGGAATCCGAACTACGAAGGAACAAAATATAATACTATGAGTAACAAAAACAGAAACCGTACTATGAAGTAACAAGAAACAGAATCCGTACCGCGAAGTAACGGAATAGAGTTAATATACTATGACTAAAAGTAAACAGAAACCGTACTAACGAAATATAATTAATACTTCGAGTGAAGAAATACAGAATCCGTACCTTAGGAGCCGACAAGTAGGCAAAACAACTCAATTCGTCGTTAATAACAAGGAGAACCTACAATTTAATTTCTTCCTTAAATACTGAGAGTTAATTAACTTCGTCATTCCGGCGACGGAAAGTTTTTATTATTATTATTATTATTATTATTATTATTATTATTATTATTATTTAGCGTAACCATTTAGACATTGGTTAATGCCTAAACGAACAAAAATCATCAATTTCATTCTATAAATCAATTAACCTCATAGTTACTTTATCTATTCTTATAAAATTACGTTTGAAAAATAGACTGCATATTTAACAAATAGGTGTTAGCTACATAGGCAATTGTATGTATACGAATATGACACTGATTATTTAGTTTACTTGGTTGCTTGTTAAACTTCTTATATATGCTCTAAATAACTACCAGAAAGATGGTGAAGCCATGCATGCATGCATGTATAAATATTATCAGTATTAAGATTAACAGAATAAAAATCCACTATACAAAACTATCCGTATGGTAACGTTTAAATTCTAATTTAAAAAGATTCGCATCGCCGGAACAGAACCGAACACGAGTGATTAACGTAGGATCTGAATTCTTACCTTGCGACAGCGGTCGAACACAAATAAACTCGAGGCAGCGCGGCGAGTAACACGGACAACTATGGCTGAATTGGTTACCAAACGAAGCGACGAAATTTCATATTTAGATTTCAAGGAAAAGGAATTCAAAGGAACAAACTGACTTAAATACTAGGGTAATAAGCCATACGGACCTAGAAGAAAATTAACTTCGCGTAGTTGTCGGCGGCTCCGGTATTCTTGATGGCTTACAAACGGTAGCAAACGAAGGCTTCCTTTGCGATGGTGATTTCTCTAGCGAGCATCAACGCTTGATGATGTCATAATGGCTATGCATGGTTTTTCAAGAAACGCGGTTTTGAAAGGGTATAAATTGCCGAAAAGAAACGTGATTGATAATGAATCCGTGGGTCTGTTGTAACTTATGGATATGGAGTTGGAGGGGATAAGGGTCATTTAAAAAGAAAAACATATATCCAACAAGAATGGGATTAAGTTGTTTTAAGTATTTTGGATAATTATTTATTTATTTGCTTTTGTTTTAACTTTATTTTAACTCAAATATCATATTCGTTCAAAATAACTATGCACAAATTATTATTATTATTAGTAGTATAATTATTGACGTATACAATAAAAATTTTATTTTATTGTTTAAGAAATTTCCGGGTATTACATTAACGGTTGGACTAGACAAGATAAAGTTCATCGTCATCAAGGGGATTTTAATAGTTTTCATAATAAATCCTTTAAAAAGGGTGAAGATTTGCTTAACCAAGATCAATCGCTACAAACTTTTGTTGATAAAAAGAGTGAGAAGGAAAAGTCCAATTATCGACTTAGATTAGGTGCTTCTAGTAGTGCTACAAAAAGACTAGTGAAGGTAGGGGCACCATTTCGTGATCATGATGAATCAAAAGATTCATTAAATAAAGGGCTTTTCTTGGAAATTTTAGAATTAATGGGAGAACAAAACGAAGAGCTTGGCAAGGTTATTTTAGGTAATGCACCCGGGAATAGCCAAATGACAAGTCCAACAATTTAACAAGATCTTAAACATTGCTTTTGTATTTATACTTGTAAGATAAATATGTTACTTTACAAAAATCATTATGTTACTGACACGATTTTATGAAGTTTAAAAATAAATTATCCAACTCAATTGTATATATTTTCTTATATCCATTACTAATATTTATTATTTTAAATATTTTAAATATGCGGATATTACAAATTATGTGATTTTATCTTAAACACTTAATATCTTAATATATAAAACTAATATACTTTTGGATTTTATAATAATATAACCTATCGTAGAACTCATTCTTATTTGTATAAATAATAATCAAAATTTATAGTTCATAATATAACAATGAATCATGCTTACACCATTTGTGATGGCTTAACAATTAAACCAAATTGGTTAACAACTTAATAATACTCCATTTATGAAAAACTTTAATAATTAACAAATAAGTAAAGGTGAAATTTGACAAGAACCAACCCCATAAAATTTATGCTTACCTGATTGAACTATATCTATCTATTTATCTATATAATTTACACTATTAATTATTGGTTTTTATATATTTATCTATATATGATTTATAATAATATCTACAAAATGGACTGATATTGGCTTTCAACAAATATTTATTAAAAAAATAAAAAGAGAGTACTTGATGAGCATCGAACCAATAATCATATGTTTTATAGACTTTGAGACCAACCAACTTATTTAGGATTAGATTTAATTAAATAAGAAGAAGCTAATAAAATAACCTTGCAGTCAGTCCATCTTCATCCATAGTTTGCCGGAAAAAGCACGGTTTGGTCGGAAATTTATTTTGAGTTCTACGAATGGCGGCAGAGTGACCGAAACTTATTAACAAGGTGAAAATAGGTAGCATAGTTATCTTATCGATGTTTTAGTTTGTTTTTGGTTTGCCGATGATTGCAAAGTATCATCGGAAAACTTTAGCATAGTTATATTTTGAGTAAGTCTATATGTTTGTGTATATATATACAAAAACACACGCATATGTAAGTAAGTGTAAATATAAGTGACAGGGTTGCCTTACGTGAAAGACGATTGAAGGGTTTCCGGTTAACGTCGGTTCTGTTGTGATGTCGATCGTGGTGGTTCAGAGGTGGTAGGGGCTGGTTAGGTTATGGAGCGGAGATCGTGAACAAGGGTGTTGTTTCGTTGCTTACGTTCATATCGGTTTACCGAAAAAAGTGCATGTTAACCGAAAACTTGATTTGCGTTATATAGGATGCTTTTGGGCTTCATAAATTCGTTATACTGACACCTATTTGTTAGAATTTCAATGGAAACATAGACCGTCGTCGGAATTTACCTTTCGAAAGGTGTGACTCTGTGAATAATTTGTGTTATTGTGTAAATGTTTGGTGGTTCTGAGACTTGTTTTAATAACCATTTTACTTTGTCACGAAGTTAGAGATATGGATGTATGGGTGTAAACTTCACTGAATGAGAATGTGATAACTTAGCTCTCTATCCTTAACTTTTGTTCTGATCTGTTTGTATTCATATTTCTTTTACTATGTATTGACTTTTCAACATACAATATGATTTCCTTGTTAATAAAGAGTAAAGTTAAAATACAAAGGACAATAAAAATAAGAATTGTGAGAAAGAATCCAGTCCATTAATTTTAGATTTGAATGGCTTGTATTAATTTAATAAATAAAAAATAATGGAAATGGCATGAAGGTAATAACCCATCTTTGTTGACTTTCTCTCTCCACATGCAAGGCACATGTACCCCCATCATTTTAAAATGTCCATAACTTTTTCATATAACATTATTTTAAAAAAAAATTCACCATAATAATAAGCGTTTTTTTATCTTTAATATGAGTATCATATTGTTATACAAAAAATAAAAAAAAATAATGGGTTTTCTAATTGTGTTTTTTTGTTGTTCATTGTGTCATTGTGTAATATGTTGTTTCCATTGTGTTTTACGTTTCAAGTCATTGTGTTATATATATTCACCATTGTGTCTTACGTTTTAGGTCATTGTGTTATACGTACACCATTGTGTCTGACGTTTTAGATCATTGTGTTATACGTATTCACCATTGTGTTTTACGTTTCAAGTTATTATGTAACATGTATTAATCATTGTGTTTTATGTATTAGATAATTTGTTGTTATTTTATCATTATTTTTACATATTATTATTACACAACGGTGTTATTAGTATTTAAGAAAACATAATGATGAGTTGAAAGACACAATGACGAAAAAAGATACAATAATAAGGGAAAAGACACAATGGTGTGCGAAAAGACACAATGACGAAAAAGGAAACAATGATAAGCGAAAAGACACAATGGTGTGTGAAAAGCCACAATGACGAAAAAATACACAATGATAAGCGAAAATGCACAATGGTGTGCGAAAAGACACAATGATAGGCGAAAAGACACAATGGTGTGAGAAAAGACACAGTGATAAGCGATAAGACACAATGGTGTGCGAAAAGACACAATGACAAAAAAAACACAATTATAAGCGAAAAGACGCAATGGTGTGCGAAAAGACACAATGACGAAAAAAGACACAATGATAAGCGAAAAGACACAATGATGTGCGAAGTGACACAATGACAAAAAAAGACACAATGATAGACGAAAAGACATAATGGTGTGCAAAAAGACACAATGACGAAAAAAGACACAATGATAAGCGAAAAGACACAATGGTGTGCGAAAAGACACAATGACGTGATTTTTGTTTTAAATTTTATATAATAAAAATCATACTCATATTAAAGATAAAAAACCGCTTGTTATTATGATCAATTTTTTAAAAAAAAAATATAATACGAAAACGTTATAAACATTCTAAAATGATAGTGGTATTAACATGTGCCTTACATGTGGAGAGAAAAAATGTGTATAATTACCTTTATACCCTTTTTCTTTTGGTCCCCACTTGACACGTGTCAATTATTTATGGTTTCTCGCAATTCTCATTTTTATTATCCTTTGTATAATAACTTGACTCTGTTAATACATATTTATTATTATAGAATTTAACTAACTTTTATTTACGCTATTTTTATACCCTATTGTTAAACTTTTTTTATTTTGAATATTATTATTATTATTATTATTGTTATTATTACTACTATGATATATAAGTTTTGTATTTATTATTATTATTTTTGGATGACACTTATTTGTCATAATATTAAGTTTTAACTCTTTCAAACAATGTTCAATTAAAATAAGTTAAATATTAAGTATAAAATTTTGGCTATCACATCTCTCATTCACTTCATATCTCTCTCCTTCAACTTATCTTCTCTCCTTCAAAAATCTATAAAACACCTCTATTGATGATGGTCTAAAAGTATTTCAATAAACCGTTATAACCAATTTCAATAAATATTTTTATAAGAAAATGACACAAATAATTATATAAAAATCACTATAATTCTCATCATATTTAATTATATAATATTTTTATACATTAATTATTGCAGTTTCTCTTTCCTTTATTTATAATCAATTTCAATAAATATTAAAAAATAAATAAGGTAAAACAAACTATCCATGAATTTGTAACCCTATCCTATAATTTGCTATATCCCTTTAAAGAAATTTAGATGATGTGTTGAGAATGCTTTAACGAAGTAGCAAACACATTTCGCTTTCTAAACACAACTTTATCTAAAGTATAAAGGAAAAAATAGGAAAACAGCTAAATGGGTGGTGAAATGTTTTTTTTTAAATTAAGCAAATTTTAGAGATAAGTATACTTTTAAATTAAATTGTGTAGATACAAAAGAAGAATGAGATGTGAATGCGCATATATCTCGTAAACTCTATAAAGTACCTGCTATTGATATGGTCCATTTGATTCAATCATATTACAAGTTTCATCTTTAATTATAATAAATTACATTATTGGTCTATACTCTTTACACAAATGTAACATGGATCGTACCTAACATTGAAGGACATTAAAAACTCAGTTACGTTTGTATAATATAACTAAAATGTCGTTTCTTGAAAAAAAAAAACACATAAAATTATTATTAAAATGAATATTAAATAATATATATAAAACATATAGGACTCACCACTTATAAATGAACCATCACCCATTATGTAGCCTCATTTCTTCTCAAAATTGTAATTATGGGGTGTTTGGGATTGCTTCTCAAAAATGCTTTTTGCTTTTTGGAGAGGCAAAATGTCCAAAATGCCCGTCCAAAAGTACCTAAAAGCATCAAATTATGTGCTTTTGAAATGGCATTTTGGACATTTTGCCTCTCCAAAAAGCAAAAAACATTGTTGAGAAGCAATCCCAAACACCCCCTATGATACTATCCTCACACCCGCCCCAAACAACCCACGCTTGACGCTTTAACCTATTGTGATTTCCTCCTCTACGCCACTTCATATCCTCGGAAGAATGAAGCTTCGAGAAAGTGACAAACTAGTGTGTATCATAGTTGTATTTGAGAAGAAGCGAGCCTACTTAATGGGTGACGGTTGTATTCTTTCGAACTTTAATATCATATGTTGTGTTTCATATGATGCAAATATATTGCATATAGCTTTTTTTAAGTAAAATGTGTTTGATAACTAAGTTCACCAAAGGATATTGAGAAATGTGACATTGAGGTTACAAATGAAATGAAAAATTGTTTGAAATCAGTTGAAATCCTCAAACTTGTGTACCCAAATTAAGAGCGGTACTATGATGGTGCGTATGTGAAACTGACGGGGTCACATGGTATGAGGCAAGAATTTTAGTGACTTGTGAAGGTTTAAGAAAAGCCTACGGGTTCGATAAATATTTTTAGATGTTATTTTCTAACGAATGTCAGTTCAAAGCCCTAAATTTATAACTAACCAGCGTAAGTTAACTTGATCTAGCACATATTTCAATTAGGATAAGACGTGTCTCGAATAGAGCTCGAAGTTAGAAGTTTGAAGGCAAACTTGAATTCTAATCATTTAGAAAGACAAACTTAATCTAACACTATGATTCATTTAAGTCTAAGATACTTTGGTATTGGTATATAGAATATACAAGTATGCATTGAAATGGTCCAAATGGACCTGGTCAAACCAAAACGCCACCCCTCTTCTATCCTATTTGCGACTCAGTTATCTCGTCGTTTTTCGGATGAATTGGACTGTTTAAATAAAATGTGAATAAAAAACAAAGAAGCTGTAGGTTTTTTATTTTGGTATATTGTTGTGTGGGCCAATATTAACCCATGTTGAATGTAGGCCACCAAAATATTGAATGGGAAAGGTCATAAATCAGATTTGAGCCAAGTTGGATTGGTTTTAGAATCCACTCAAATAACATGTAAATTAAAAATGACGGCCCAAACCAAATTCTACATGGCACCGTTGCATGGATTCAACATGTTTGAACAATATCCAATGTTTGTTTTGTATCATTGCATTATGATAGAGCCCGTGTGATACATGGGTGGTCAAATTAATATAATAAAAAAATTTAATAATATATATAATAAAATACCATATGGATTCATAGATAAACAAAATTTTACAATTTATAAATCTTTGAAACTTATTTGAACACAAAATTGGATAGTGCCATGTGGAACATATTTAAAACGTCATATATATATATAATAAATTTAATGATATGCAAATGTTATATTAATAAAATTAATAGTAATTTTACATGAAATGTAAAACATTACATTGATATTCTATTTAAATAAAAAACATACAAATAACAGAGATAAATGAAAAGGATAAAAATATCTTTATAGCTAAAAATAACAACAATGTAAAAAGTAATAGGTCAAAATGTTTACGGGTCATATAGTTCTATATAAAATTTTTTAAAGTTAACAATAAGTAAAAAAAGTACATAAAAATTGTAAACGACGGCTTTAACAACAATGTAAAATGGCAGTGTGACCTGCAAACAACAAAATCTTATTATTACACTCCATTATTATTCTGCTAAAAACATATGTTTTATCAATATCGAGTAAATAACAAAAGTAAAAGAAAAGCATTTTATGAGTTATTAAAATTGATAGAGAGGTTAATCTTTTAAATACAAACATAATTATAGGTTTTAATGAAACCGTAAAATAACCGTTGTTATAATTATGTTAATTGTTGTGATATGTAATTTTAGTCATCGGAATGTCATTTATAACAACCATTCAATTTATATTTTTATTAATTGTTAATTAGGTGGGAAATATAAAAATGGTAACCATCTATGTGGAATCTTATGTGGACAGGCTAGAATGGTGCCATGTGTCCGTAGTGTATTGATTTAATAGTATACTAGGTTAAAAATGGAAAATTAAAATGCTAAAATTCATATATTGTTTAGGGTTCTTAAAAATAAAGGTATCACTATTTGACTTCTTAACCTATTGTTTCAATTGTTCCTCTTTTAATTGACCAGTTCTCGTTTTACTTTTCTTCAAAATAATCCCGATACATAATAAACTTTGGTTTCTCATCAGATGAAGGTTGATGATTGTCACACCCCAACCTACGGCGGAAATGCCGGACGAACTGATTACTCACAGCTTTTCAAAGATTATATCAAGCAAGATTAATAAATGACAATATCTATTTAATTTATTTAAATAAAAAAATTACAATTAAGTACATCAAATATAAAGAAACTACAACAATGATTAATTATTTGTATCCTAAAAGGGCATCTCTACGTGATCTCCATCTTGCTAAACAACCAAGCTGATAACCTGCAAATGCGTATAAAAATATATTTTTGTCAACAACACATGTTGAGCGAGTAAAACACCAGTTCCAGACACAGCAGTAATAGTATATATAATATATAAAGAAAGATGCAAACTGTTCCTGTGAGATAAACAGTTAAACTGTGACAATCGTCAATTTCAGGTTAACCTCGTTAACTCAACTCCGTTAATTCAAACTTTAAGATCGTTGAATCTATAACGCATACTTCATTACATTTAAACTAGGGTTTAAATGACGCTTAACATTTACTACATGTGTAGTCTTTCGGGATTTGCACCGAAACGCAAACGAGTTGACGCGAGCGATTGATAAATAAACGACAAACGTCAAAACACTAATTATGTGATTATTATGTGTTAGGTATATGTGTGTTACTTGATTGTTATGTGGAATGTTAAACAAGAAACAAGAACCAACTAGTTTAGGCTAGAGATGTAGCACTTGAAAGTTTAGGGACTAGAATGTAACTTGTATTATTATAAATATAACCTTAACACTAAAACCCTAACCTATTTCTTTTCCCCCACACCACAACCCGATCGGCCTCTCTCCCTCCATCTCCCTCACGGCTGCCGTCCACCAACTCACACATATACACATCAAATCAAGAGATTAATCCAAGAACTAGGTGCTAGGAAGGTATACTTGATCATCTCTTACCTCTTTGTTGTTTAATTTTGATGTTTGATGGGTTGTGTGAAAACCCTAAATCGGCCGATCTTGTATGTATGTGATTGTTATGATTCTTGTTAGTTGGATAATAGATTGATAACTAGATTGATATTGATACATGATTGATTGTTGTTCTTGATTTGAATTAAAACACAAACCCTAATCTTGTATGTATGGTGTGATTGATATGCATGGATAGTAGTTATAGTGTCTAGAGAGTTATATGGATGCATGATAGTTCATAGATTGTTATTATGATGAGTTTTGATGTGAACAGATTCTGGACAGAACGTATATACGATGTTTAACTGACTGTAACGAAGTGTAAACGTGAAAATTGATTGAGATTGTGGGTACTGCAGTAAACTAGGTTGAGTCTAGTTTCTATGAAGTATAAATTCGTAATTTTTGGATAAGTGGAAGTATACTTTTATGATTTTACAAAAACGTGATGCAAAGCTGAGCTGTTAGACCTGCTGTTAGGTTATGTTGTAAATGTTATATCTCATGAACTACGAGACCAATTGGGTTGGTTCCACTTCTGGAGGTTGACTCACTGAGTTAGGAACCAAACCCAAGTGGTCTTGCATTTATTGGATTTTTCGTTTAACGGGAATTGCAAATAACATTCTGATGTGCATGAATCTGACTGATATAAGTTAGCTGTAATGTTTTGATCATTATGAACAATCTATATGGAATAAAAATAAGATAAAAGATGTTCTGGAAACCTAAGATATGTATGCTCCTGTGGTAATTTTTGGTAAATTAATTGAGACGTTATAATCGGTAAACTAGTGCAATCTTTCAAGTAGAAATTCTGTCATAACGAAACTAGCTGCTGAGTTGTATAGGAATGCATGAAATATGATAGTTTTTATATAATTGTTGTATTTTGACCAAAATACCCTTGCGGGGAATAGTTGCTAGTTGATTGCCATGAATTGACCAAATTGCCCTTATGGGGAATAATGGTTAGTTAGTCTTTGTTTGTTGACCAAAATGCCCCTACGGGAATAATTGCTAATAAGTATGTTATTAATACGTGACACGAAAGTAATTGCTCACTCATGTATCGTATCACAATTTTACTTGTTTAAGTCACACACGATTCACAAACGAAACACGAAACATGTTACGTGCATAGGTATTATGTGCCGAGTCTAGAGACTCGTTAAACATTCCGATACTTAGAAAATCTCTTTGTTATTTTAGAACGCTAGAGAGTTTTCTACGACGCGCATCACTCGGTGATCTAGATCGGATATTCTTCGCAAACAGTGAGTTCACTTACCCCACTCTTAAACTGTTTTCAAACGTTTTTCACTTGGGGGAGATAACATACTCCGATAAACATATTTTCTGAGATAAACGCATATGAAAGATTTTGTTATAAATTATATATCACTTGTAAAGGCTAAGCGGCATACGTAACATTTGAAGTCCCACACATCGGACCGGTTAATATTTGGAATAGCGAGTCACTTTTGGGTAGTACTACTGGGTTTGACAAACCCCACCCGACGCTAAGCTCAACTGGAGGTTGAGTGGGTGTAAATTTTGGCTAACACTTACCATGGTCTGGAGGACCTGGTGACGGGCACTTGATAAACAGTCAGCTTCGGTCGCGAACCACTTAGCGATACTTGTTGTATAGATTAGCTACCTATCGATATATAATTTGACATAACACTATCTGGTAATGCAAAACACTTAAACGCTGTAACGTGGTTACACACTTAAACGCTGTAACGTGGTTACACACTTAAACGCTGTAACGTAGTTACACACTCAAACGCTGTAACGTGGTAACACACTTAAACGTCGTAACGGGGTTACGCAACACTTAAACGTCGTAACGGGGTTACGCAACACTTAAACGTCGTAACGAGGTTACGCAACACTTAAACGTCGTAACGAGGTTACGCAACACTGAAACGCCGTAACGAGGTTACGCAAAACGCTAAACGATTTATCTTATTTAACTTGTGAACTCACCAACCTTGTGTTGACACTTTTAGTATGTTATTCTCAGGTAGCCGAGGCGGGCGCGCGGTTTAGGAGCATGCATTAATGAAAACACTTTTATTCTGCAAACTTAATTTTAACAGTTGCATTTGGTTTTAAGTCGTCCTGCGTGACGCAACTTTTGAATTAAGGTTTTACGCTTCCGCACTTACTTTCATTTAAACGTTTTTCTTTGGTTTGGTTATAACTAATGATTCCGATCCTGCCAGTTCACACCCTCTGACGGTAAAACTCCGTTAGTGGATTTTGAGGGTGTGACATAAACCATAGCACCTACACAAACAATTAAACATAAAGAAAGGGCTAAACTTTGCCATGCGAATGGGCATTGGTTACCAAAAATGAGGTGTCGTTGAAACCATTGTCAATGCGTCGGACGCCGACCACTACGACGGTCGTATGATCATACTAGACTGAGAATATGTTGGACCTCTCCGAATGCGATTCAAGTAAGCAAATAGCAAGTTAGGCATAAACTGATATACACACAAGGATTAAACACTTGCGGTTTTGAATAATAGATGATAGATAAATAATTTGATAAATAATACGCAAGTGTCCCAAAACATTTGAAAACAAGTAAATTAGGGGAGTGATTACTCACCTGATCGGATGGACAAGATAAAAATGATGATGCGAGAATGCTGAACCCTTCGGGATACACCGACAAGGATTCCTAGTTAAATAGGATAATATAATTAATTATAAATTTTAAAACATAATTTGATATTATGAGTTATTAACAAAGAAATAATGCGCATAATAGATTTGAGAATTCGATGCTATTTGGGTTATGTTGAGATTATAATGATTATTGATCGAATAATAGATTTCTATTAATAATATTATTGCAAACCGTTATTATTGTTATCATTTTAGAGATTTATTACTTTTATTATTTTATAGAATCAACATTACGTATACTTGATAAAAAAATCACATAGTTAGACTTATAAATACGTAACTTTAAATAAAAATTTTTTATATAAAATATACATATAATTATTCGAATAAATAAAATACGAACAAATAACTAATTATGCATAAATAAATAGATACAACATTTATTAAAACAAATAAATAAATAATCATAATAATGGGAAATTATTTAGATATAATATTAGTAAGATGTAAATGAAATTGGTTTGAATCTTTTTTAAAAAATATATATTTAACAAGTTTATTAAATATAATACATATATATATTTAATATAAATATGAGCAAGTTTATAAAAACGTTCAACGACGAGAAACGTGAATTAAAGTGTCGGTTAATAAAGTAATGGCGATTTATTATCATTAAAAAATATACTTAATATATATATATATATATATATATATATATATATATATATATATATATATATATAAACGAAAACTTTTAACGATGTTTGACCCGAAACATAACTCCAAGATAATGGTTTTAAGAAAATAATGTTTATCTAATAGTTAATATATTTTATCATTTATTAAATTAATTAACGTTCAACGCCGAGAAAC
Source organism: Bidens hawaiensis (assembly GCF_021521415.1). Classification (NCBI taxonomy): domain Eukaryota; kingdom Viridiplantae; phylum Streptophyta; class Magnoliopsida; order Asterales; family Asteraceae; genus Bidens; species Bidens hawaiensis. The sequence continues at coordinate 48,557 of NW_027500628.1, forward strand.
GTGAATTAAAGTGTCGGTTAATAAAGTAATGGCGATTTATTATCATTAAAAATATACTTAATAATATATATATATATATATATATATATATATATATATATATATATATATATATATATATAAACGAAAACTTTTAACGATGTCTGACACGAAACATAACTCCAAGATATTGGTTTTAAGAAAATAATGTTTATCTAATAGTTAATATATTTTATCATTTATTAAATTAATTATAATAATTAATCAAAACAAGTAAAAAAGAAATAAAGCCTTAAATATCGGGTGGCCGGGTTCGAACCCGCGACCACCCACTTCTCAGACACAAGCCAAACCAACTGGACTAACAAACTGATTGATTAACACACAAGAACAATTTATTATAACCAGAAACATACAGAAACCCCCAAACCTTATAAACCCTAGATCTGCAATTCGATAATCCGTTATACGATTGATAAATTGGTATTAAGGTTATCATTTAACAGATGAAAGCGATCATGGCTGCAAGATTTGATTACCTTAAACACGTTGAAAGGATGGTAACGATGAATAGAAACCCGACATTCTGAACGCGATTAAGAACCCATATCAGAAAGCTCGCAAATGCAAAATTAAACTTAGGCTTCGGGCTGGCGACGAGGAGATGATGGTGTTTATAGATTTAATTGAGTTATTATTTACAAAATAGGTATTAACCAGTTTATGGTTAGGGTCGGTTTCTTTCAAACGAGCAATACGTATCAAAACATCACGAATTCCATAATTGGGTTAGTCAGTGAGGCCAAGTTAGGCAAGAATAAAAAGTCAATGATTTTGATTTCCAAATATATAACGAGAATTGTGCTCCAAGATTGTTAAACGGGTCTCGGGTTGGGCAAATCGGGTCAAATATGGGTTTGGGTAAAAGGGTGAAAGGATTATAATACAATTTGGATCAAATTTCCTATTTGGTCCCTCAAGATTGAACGTGGATTCAAAATGGGTTAAAACTTATGTTTAGGGTTATATTTGTTATAAATTGAAAGTTGTAAAAGGTTTTAAATAAATAATTAAAATAATATTATAATAATTAACTTAACTCGATAAACGCGATATTTTATTTGATAAATAACCCGAACATGAAAGCGGGTCGGGTATAATATACGGGAAAACCGAGTTGTTACAATGATACTAATAAAAACATAAATATATTTAAGAAACTTGTGTATGTTCCTACTCAAATATACAATAACAGCGTAAGTTAAAAAAAATGTTATATTTATACTTTGAGTGGCATTTCATTTTTCTAAAATAAACCCAATGACAATTTATCAATTCACTATAACACCTCACGTAGATTCTACTTTCTTACCACGATTCTCATATATAATAAATGAACTAATTATCTTTATAAATAAATTAGTTGTTCAATCAAACATACTCAACTTGTTTTGACTTTATAAATACATTATTCGTTCTATCAAACATACTCGACTTGTATTGACCCATTAACTATGAAATACCCATTTTGGCCAATAACCTGTGAACTATGAAACATACAATGGGAAATAAATATCAAGATGGTTAGAGATGGTCAACCTAGTTGCATAACCCATAGTTGAATTAATCAGAAGCAACACCCATATGAGTCAATGCTAAAATACAACAGAGATAGTAGAATTAAGCTTTCCCTGCAAATATAAATCAAACTAATCATAACAAATTACAACTTATGTCTTTGCACATACATAGATAAAATATCATGTGTGGAAAATAAAATTACTCATTTACTCCTTAAAAGGAAGTATGATGCCTTGAAAAACTGACTTGAAAGCCCTACCAACAATCGCACTTATGCAAAATAACGCCATGTGAATAAAAATTTGGTTCACACTGCAACAAATAACTTATTATTTTGATTCATTAACCAAACTTCAAGATACTTTTCTACAATCGTGTACTTTACAAATATAATCTTAAATTAGTAATTTAAGAAAAGAAAACATAAACACATCCAACGGCTATAGTTTATTATATATACATAAGTCACTCAATAGAAATCAAAACTTTCTTTTTGTCAAGAACTTTATTGTCAAAAAGCTTAGACCCAATGAAGCTATGAACTTTTTCTCTCAAATTTTCCCAGGCTTATCAATTGAAAAACTTTTATATACATACTTTGAATACAGATCAATTGGAAGTTGTTAATTAATAAATTATAAATTAGAACAACAATTATTTTGAAAAATTGTTATATTGATTAGATAACTGTGCATACCTAGTCTGAAACACCTGAAGTAAACATAAATAAGTATAATTAATCAAAGTTTTCCATTCATATTAAGAAATTGTCAAAAGTAAATAATAATTAAAAAAGATGTTTACCAGATAACTTCTGGGTGGATGGAGAACAAATCTAAAGAAACTTGGGCTATCGATCGATAAAAAACGTGTATCTGTATATGATAGTAGGATTAAATTATATTTCATCATTCAAGTAGTTGACAATCAAGTACATAGAACCAATCGATCTAGTAATTGAAGTAAAATTAAAGTAAAAACAGACTAATTTATGTTTCTTAATAAAAAATGAACAGTCGTACACACCCTATTCTAATAAGTGTTTGAAAAAGTCATCACATTCAAAAGTGTACATACAATAAATGGATGCAAAGAGGAAAAAATATGGATAACATACTCGAAGCATACAATTAATCGACATATTGAGGCGTTAATCGAATAAATAATCGATTGTTATCATATTCAATCGGAAAATACATTTGTGGGGTATTATTAGTGTTTGCATACAATTAGAATAGGGATTTGGGGAAAATAAAGATTTGATAACCGGTTGGATTAGGATTTGAGGTATGAAATTTGCACACAATTAAAAATACATAACAAAATAGGGATTTTGGGGTACAAAAATACATATTTGGGGTATGAAAACAATATAAACGTACACGAGTTTGAAACATACCGGATTATAGATCTAGATTTTTTGTTTAAGCAATGTTGAACAACAGTTTATATCTCATTAGTGCTTGTTAAAGAATATTTTAATTTATTTAAGGAATGTTTTAATTGATTTGTTTTAATTAGAAAATTGTAAATTAAAGGTTACAAGATAAAGGTGCCACTTGGCACAAAAATAAGGGGCTGTTTGGTTCATTCATATCTGAATGAGTCAGGTCTGAATGAGCATCTGTCCCAGTCAGCAACAACAACAAGTCTGAATGATTCAGACATAGGGGCTGTTTGGTTCATTCAAATCTGAATGAGTCAGATCTGAATGAGCCTCTGTCCCATTCAGCAGCAACAATGAGTCTGAATGATTCAGACCTAATTTTAACCATTCAGATGTTTTTCTGTTTGGAACCAAACAGTCTGAAATCTGAATGAATCAGATGTTTACATCTGATTGGTTCCATTCAGATGTAAACAAACAGCCCCCTAATTTTAATCATTTAGATATTTTTCTGTTTGAAACCAAACAGTCTGAATGAATCAGATGTTTACATCTGAATTATTCCATTCCGATGTAAACAAACAGCCCCTAAACCAATTAGGTACCATGTGACACAAACATTATTTTTTTTATTATAATAGTAGAAATAGATATAGATATAGATTATTAATTTAGTAATACAATTACATAAGAAAATACAAGAATAACACCAAAGTATTATATAACAGGTATCATATTAGTTTCCGATTAGCTTATTTTAATATCAATGATCACGTAATTATATAGTTTATATTATGTTATCTTCATTTTTGGGTATGGAAGTGATTTAATGAAACAATTTTTTTTTAAATACATCTTGGTATAGGTGTCTTATTTTTTCGAGTTGAGTACATATATAAATATATAAATGTCATTGAAATTGAGTGTTACTGTTACCTTTATACTTTACATATTACGTTTTTAACATATTTAATTTTTTAAATAGGTGATAAAACCCCGCATTAACGCACGGGTACTCATGCTCGTCAAAGGCAACTGTCATGTATAGATTTACTATAATTCGTTAAGCTACATTACATATATGTAGGTTACTATATACAATTTAAAATGTACGTACGTTTGTATGTTGCTAGTCATTATAAAATGTATTCTCTGAATATCTGAACTCTCTGATAAAAGGCTATAAGTTTTTTCACTTGTCACTTCTACATTAAACCTCACCCTTTTTAACAAATTTATGATAGTAAAATAATAGTTACCGTTCTTAAAATTTATGCTTCAAAATTGTTAATTTAATATTTACTTTCTATTTTTTTTTCAAACATTTGATACTTATAATTATCTTTTACTTTTAAATTGTTTTAAAGACTATTGTACAACGAATGTATTAATAGTGTTTAACGGGTTTATTGTTTCTTGTATACTGATTATTTAGTAAGTATTGTATTTTCAAGAACTACTCGTGTAATACACACGCCTCAACTAGTTGCATAATATAAGAGTATAGATGATGGAAAATTTATAAAGGAGGGATAATAATAAATGTTATTTTTAAAACGACAACTCAACACACTCTCTAATCAACTCATAAATTACTTGATAACCACATGACCTGAATCTACATCACTTAAAAAGTCAAAACTATATGTAACTTACTGATATAGTTAGGCCAAAGACTCTTTAGTGAAACTACTTAATAGAGAAGAAGCTACTTTTTTCTGAACTACCATTTGGATCACAAACGAGTCAATGACTCATTCAATAATTTCCATTCCACCATTAGACCTTATGCTATGGGCGCGGTGGAGGGCGGCCTTGGGGCGGGAAGGGAGCGAAACACCATCGGGAGGGGGCGCGGTGGGTTGGGGCTTCAGATCGATGGGCGAGGTGGGTTGGTGTCACAGCCCCCGACCCCTATATCTTGGGAGGGAATCCGTGAACATTGATTGGTGGTATTGGTGTTTATTAAGTTATTTTGCAGCGACATATTTTATCAGAACCGTAGTTAGGAAAGATGATCAGAGTTAAAAAAACACTATGATTATTATTATAAACTGAAAATTTTAATCCATTTTGATACAAACATAAACTTTATAGGGATAAACCCTAATTTACAAAACACGTTTCTTTATTCTGGTGACAAGCCACTTATGTAAGTTGAAAGCACGCATTCATCATTCCTTTGTCTCTATCAAGTCACCTGAAACATGTTTAAAATATTTGATCAACAAGAAATACTGGTGAGTACATTCATTTGTAAATATCACATTTTACAGTTACAACATTAAGATGTTTTTACATCTGCCTGCTTACAAATTACAGAAAGGTACTTGTCACTCGACCGTATCTATCACTGCGGTCATATTACTTATTGGCTAACACTTGTCCAACAAGTAACGTGTAATAGCCTAGTAGGCAAGCCTTGTGCACAAAACCCCACAATACCAGTAGTAACCATCCCGTAAGTCTACAGAGACTTAATCACTGTAATGTATTTAAAATACTTTTAAAAATATATTTAAAACATTTAGACTGTCTGTCATGAGATTTATAGGTTTTGAAATTATCATGACAGTGTCGGAAAAACAGTTGTCTCACGCAAATGTGAGTGGTATAAAACTCGAATGTCTCACCTTGCAAGCTTCCTGGTATTAAGCACCTAGGTTAAACACAACGTAGTATATTTAGATTAGTATAAAACCAATAATCATAACGATAATCACGAGATTAGAAACTTTACACGATGACACAATGTCTTACCTTAATAAGCAGAGCTTTTGGATTCGCGTATATAATTTTCTTTCGATCGGATAGGATATCGCTACAACACTCGGGTATTATACCATATATAGACAGAAATTTCAGAGAGAATGGGAAATTTTTGACGAAGAGAAAGTGTCCCGTTTCCAACCTATTTAAAGGAATTTCTTGAGCCCGTCGCGATACACGATGGCCACAGACAAAGGGCGTCGAGTATCGCGAACAATCTCATAGGTTAGCCGAGTCAGCCCTAGGCATGCGATGTGGCATGCCACGTGGCATGCGACGTGTCCCGTCTGCGTAACCTCCATGTTGCGATACGCGATGTGTTACCTTAATAGGTCATCGCGTATCGCTACACCGCAATGTTTCTGGATAATCTTTAAACGTCATCGCATTACGCGATAAGGCTAATCCAAACCTGTCGCATATCGCGATGGGAGGATTATTAAAAATCTTAATTTTCCACAAAAATACTAAGGGGGACCTTAAGCGGCTCGTGGCGATGTAAGTGTGCGAAGTCCGCCACATTGCGCCCATCGCACTTCACCCGAGCCCGTGCCCGTGCGCGTGCGCGTTCGGGTGATTCACACCTTCCGCTAGGACCTGGGTGTGATTTGTTTTATAAGAACATTAACATATGAGTTTTATTTCTTATAAAGAACTCATTAGTTTTATAATCTAGCGATGTGGGACAAGAACTTACAATCCTATTTATACCATGGTGGAAACCTCTCATTTTCTTTCCACCATCAAGTGGGATGGAATTTTCTTTTTTTATTTCCTTTACTTTTCCTTTAATTTATTTTGTGGATGTTATAGTCTCCCTTCCTTATGTTAATTCTCGTCCTCAAGATTTACTGGAATAAGTGTGGGTACTTCCGTTTCATTTCTTTTCCAATTCCCAAGTATATTCTGGCCCATGTTTTGAATCCCACTTCACTTTGACAATAACTATTCTTTTATCCTTGAGATTCTTGATCTTTCTATTTTCAATTTGTAAAGGTTTCTGAACGAATTTCAACTTTTCATTTACCTTTATATCTTGAAGGGGTACTTTTAGTGATTTATCAGCTAAACATTTCCTTAAGTTACTTACATGAAATACATCATGTATACCTGACATTTCCTCTGGTAATTCTAGCTGATAGGCTACTATTCCAATTCGTTTGATAATTTTAAATGGCCCAACAAATCGTGGACTTAACTTTCCTCTCTTACCGAATCAAATTACTCCTTTCCATGGAGATACTTTTAGTAGCACTTTGTCTCCAATTTGAAATTCCAATGGTTTGCGTCGATGATCCGCATAACTCTTTTGACGATCTCGTGCAGTTTTTAATCTCTCTTTAACTTGATTTATCTTATCAGTACTTTCTTGTATGATTTCAGGACCTGATAATTGGTTTCCTCCTATTTCTGCCCAACACACTGGAGTTCTGCACCTCCGTCCATAAAGAGATTCAAATGGGCAGCATTAATACTTGTATGATAACTGTTATTATAGGAGAATTCTATTAGTGGTAAATGGTCATCCCAATTTCCACCAAAAATATATTACATATGCTCTTAGCATGTCTTCTAATGTTTGTATGGTCCTTTCACTTTGACCATTAGTATGTGGATGGTATGCTGTGCTCAAGTTTAATTTTGTTCCCATAGCTACTTGGAAACTTTTCCAAAAATGAGAAGTAAAATGGCTACCCCGATTCGATAAAATGGATAATGGAACTCCATGTAATAAGACAACTTTGTTTACATACAGCTTAGCTAATTGTTCCATTTTGAAAGTTTCCTTCATTGGTAGAAAATGAGTTGATTTTGTTAATCTATCCACAATACCCAGATTGTGTCATTACCTCTTCTTGTGGTAGGTAATTTGGTGACAAAATTCATTGTTAGAAATTCCCATTTCCATTCTGGCATTTCTATTTGTTGAAGTAATCCTGATGGCTTTTGATGTTCTGCTTTAACTTGTGAACAAGTTAAGCATTTTGAAACATAACTAGTTATGTCCTTTTTCATTCCTATCCACCAATAGATTTTCTTCAAATCTTGATACATTTTATCTCTTCCAGGATGCATTGTGTATTTGGATTTATGGGATTCTTCGAGAATCTTTTCTCGTAATCCTCCTATATTTGGTATCCAGATCTTGTTTCCCATTCGGAGAATTTCATCATTTCCTTTGACAAGTAGATCCATGGTATCGTTTCTTTTCTCATCAACAATATTATTTTCTTCTGTTGCTTGTTTCTGAGCATTATTTACTTCATCAATTAAATTGATTTGAAGTTCTAACCTTAAGGCTCTCACTCTTTTAGGTTTCTCATGCTCTTCTGCTTAATGCATCGGCTACTATATTAGTCTTACATTCACGATATTGGATTTCACAATCATAGTCGTTAAGAATTTCCATCCAGCGTCTTTGCCTAATGTTAAGCTCTTTTTGCCCAAAGATATATTTTAAACTTTTATGATCTGTGAATACAGTAAACTTACTACCATATAGATAGTGTCTCCAGATCTTTAGGGCACAAATTATTGCTCCCAATTCTAAGTCATGTGTTGTGTAATTATCTTCATGCTTCTTTAGTTGTCTAGATGCATAAGCAATAACTTTTTCACGTTGCATTAGTACACATCCCAATCCTGATTTAGAAGCATCACAACAAACTGTTAAATTTTCAGTTCCTTCTGGTAGTGCAAGTATTGGGGCATTTGTTAACTTTTGCTTCAAAGTTACAAAAGCTTCTTCTTGCTTAGGTCCCCATTCAAACTTGACATTCTTACACGTTAACTTGGTTAACGGAACTACTATTCGGGAAAAGTTTTGAATGAAACGTCTATAGTATCCTGCTAATCCTAAGAAACTTCAAATTTCTGTAGGAGTTTTAGAAATTTCCCAATTAGTAATAGCTTCTATTTTAGCAGGATCCACGTGAATACCTTCATGGTTAATCAAGTGTCCTAGAAACTGTACATCTTGTAACCAAAATTCACACTTTGAGAATTTAGCGTAAAGATTCTCTTTTCTCAATAATGTCAAAAGTGTATGAAGATGTTTGACATGATCTTCACTGGTTTTGGAATAAATGAGTATATCGTCTATAAAAACGATTACAAATTTATCCAAATATGGTTTACATATTCGATTCATCATATCCATGAATGCAGCTGGTGCATTGGTTAAACCAAATGGCATGACTGTAAACTCATAATGACCATATCTTGTTCTGAAAGCTTTTTAGGAATATCTTCTCCTTGCACTTTTAATTGATGGTATCTTGAGCGTAAATCGATTTTAGAAAAATATTGAGCTCCTTGGATTTGATCAAATAAATCATCAATTCTCGGTAAGGGATACCGATTCTTATTTGTGACTTTATTCAATTCTCTATAATCGATACACATATGCATTGACCCATCTTTCTTTTCGACAAATAATACCGGTGCTCCCCAGGGTGATGAGCTAGGTCGTATTAAACCTTTTTCTAGCAATTCATCTAATTGCTTCTTTAACTCTAACATCTCTGTTGGCGCTAATCTATATGGTGCATTAGCAACTGGCGCTATTTCCGGTATTATATGGATTCTAAATTCAACTTCAAGATCAGGCAGTTGTCCAGGTAAATCTTCTGAAAAGACGTCTGAGTATTCCGATACTACCGGAATTTCGTTTAGCTCTTTTCCTTTGGCGCTAATGATTACAGAAATCATATGTACTACACCTTGTTTCCTTAGATAGCTTGCAGCTTTCATTACTGATATAAACTTTCTACGCTTGAGCATTTTATCTCCTTGAATGGCAATGATTTTTTCCGTTGGTGTGCGAATTTCAATAGAATTTGTATTATATAAGATTCAAGCATGATTTGCTGCTAACCAATCCATCCCTAATATGATATCGAATCCAGCCAAATTCATTGGGAGAAAATTTGCTTTAAACTTGTAGCCTAGTAAGTTTATGTTTTCTTCTTGAAGTACTTCATGAATATGAATGGAATTTCCATCGGCCATTTCTACCGTGCAGACTTGATTGAGTTTGATTAATGGTTGATTTAGGGCTTGGCAAAACTTCGTGTTTATAAAACTTTGATTTGCTCCGGAATCAAACAATGCTTTAGCGTAAACGTTATTGATAAGGAACGTACCCGCAATGACGTATGGAATCATTGCTACTTCTTGTGTAGTAAGCTGAAAAGCTCGGGCATTATTCTTAGGTCCATCTTTGTTCTTTGCTTTGTTGTCAGACACCTTTATTAGCTTTGGACATTCTAGACGGATGTGGCCAGGTTCTCCACAATTCTAGCAAACACGACTTTCTTTTCTTCTACATTCTTCATCCGTATGTCCAGCCATTTTGAAGTAATTTCAATACTTAGTTTTTTTAAAAGCGCATCTCCCTGAATGCCTCTTTCTGCAAATTCTACAGAAAGGATGATCATAAGATTGCCCTATTCCTTTCTTTCGAAATTCTTGGGTAATCTTCTGGGCTAGATCTTTCTTTTTGTTCTCTTCATGAGTTCGGATTAATCCGTCTGTCATGGTATTAGCTAGCTCAACTATTTCCTCAATAGTCCAAGATCTAGCTGACCTTACCAGATTGCGGATTTCACTTACTAATCCCCAAATACAATGAGAAATTAGTACTGATTCTGGCAAAGCCAAAACCGGTACCATTATTGCATATTCGAAGAATTTTGTCGTATACTCACGACATTTCACACCTCCCATCTTATGGTTTAAGAACATAGTAGCAATCTTTTCTCTTTCATGAGAAGGACAAAATTTCCTTTCTAATATTTCTTTAAATTCTTCCCATGTCATAATATAGACTATGTGACTTCCCTTTGACTGGAGGACTGTGTTCCACTATTCCATTGCTTCATTAATGAATAGGTTGGAAGCATATAATATTTTATCTTCTTCAGCACATTTACTGATTCTTATGATGGCTTCTGTCTTTTCTAACATGGCTTCTGTCTTTTCTAACCAGTGTAGTGCTGAATTAGGTCCTTTATTTCCAGAGAATTCGGTTGGTTTACAGGCCAAGAAATCTTTTAAGTACAACCGTGAACTTTTGACTTTTTGGGTAATGGGTTTCTATTTCCTCCATTCACACTATTACTAGGCTCAGTATTAGACTTTCGTTTATTACTCTCGGTCTTATGCCTAATTACAGATCGAGTTGCTTAATAGCATCAACAATTAAAAGAATTTCTTCAGTGATTTTCTGAGCTATCATATTTTCAATAGCATTCATATTCAGACGATTTTCTTGATTATGAATTTCATAATTATGCTCGTTTTCGTGATTGTGCTCGTTTACGTAATTGTGCTCATTTTCGTGATTGTGTTCATTTTCGTGATTGTGCTCGTTCGACATCTGAATTACATACAAGAAATAAATTATTAATATCGTGATCAAATAATAAGGTAAGCAAGATATTAATAACACATAAACAAAAAATAACGCATAGGCACATAATATGTCAAAATCGTCGATCTTTGCGACATTACTCTTTTATATATATATATACGCATCACTATATTTTACATCTACACAATTTATATATATGCGTCACTACACACTTTTCTTATATACATACACACTTTTTTTTATCAAAGAAATTACGATAATAAACATATGAATATTATATATATGGTTTATATATATGGTTCTTGGTCATAGTATTTCCATGTTAGGTTCTCCCCCATATTTCTCAGTCAATTCCCGGTATCTATCAGTTCTTCCCCGTAGTGACGGAGCCGTGTCGTCATTTACGGTGTCATATTGGGGTAGTTTGAGGTTTCAGCCTGGAATGGTGCATATGGGTTTGTCATCATTGTTTGATACTGTCAGTCATTCGTCCACCATTCTTTTAACTGGGCTTGGTTGCTAACACCATCAGGGAGGAGTGTACTATTCGGGTTCTAGGATGGCATGCTAAGATTGCTAGAGCTTGCTGCACCTATATCATTGAACATTGGCTGAAAGATTTCACACTCATCTAGGCATCTGCCTAGTCACTCCTGCATTGGTATAGTTAAAGGGGGTCGTGGTTGAATTAGTTGTTCAAGTTGTGGTGGTGGTTTTGTGACTATGGTTCTTCCTTTCTTACATTTTCTCAACCCTCTTTGCCAGTCTTTGAGTCTTCTCATTCTTTTGGGCTTTGGTTTTTCTACAGGTTGTTCCATGGGTTGTACTTGAAAGATCATGGGTTCAGGGTGTTGTTTACTGGATTATCCTTCTTCCATATTTGTAGTGTTAACGGATATGTTTCCGAATGCTACTACGAGCTCACTCATGCAGTTAAGCAAAAACAATAAAACAACGAACTCCAAAAGAAAATTGTATTTATTTTCATGTGTGGTTAGAATCTTATCTGTATGGTTAACACATAGGTTAATGCATGTATTTCCTAACTCTTAATTTTAAGATTAGGTATTATTAAAATACCCATATTGCTTAAACCAGTGGCTTTGATACCACTTCAGCTATCACAGCGCCCGACCCCTATACCTTGGGAAGGAAGCCGTGAACATTGATTGGTGGTATTGGTGTTTATTAAATTATTTTGCAACAGAATATTTTATTAGAACCGTAGTTAGGAAAGATGATCAGAGTTATAAAAACACTATGATTATTATTATAAACTGAAAATTTTAATTCATTTTGATACAAACATAAACTTTATAGGGATAAACCCTAATTTACAAAACACGTTTCTTTATTCTGGTGACAAGCCACTTATTTAAGCTAGAAGCCCGCAGGCATCATTCCTTTGTCTCTATCAAGTCACCTGAAACATGTTTAAAATATTTGATCAGCAAGAAATACTGGTGAGTACATTCATTTGTAAATAACACAGTTTACAGTTACAACATTAAGATGATTTTACATCTGTCTGCTTAAAAATTACCGAAAGGTACTTGTCACTCGACCGTATATATGACTGTGGTCATATTACTTATTGGCTAACACTTGTCCAATAAGTAACGTGTAAAAAAGTAACTATTAAAGACTGAATTATTAGGGACTGTTTAATCACTCTCGAATACATACTATTAGGGACTAATAATAATAGAGACTGATTTTCATTTGACTGATATAGCAACTAATAATCAGTCCCTAATATTTTGGCACCTTATTTGAGACTAATTTTCAGTTACAAATATGTCTTGCAATATAAGGCTTTAAAAATAATATTATAGGCGACTAAATTTCAGTCTTAGATAGATAATGAAAAATGTTGCAAATGTATCACGACTAATTTTTAGTTTCTGATGTGGAAGTAACGTATTAGAGACTGAAAATTAGTTCTTCGCATTAACAAAATGAATTAACTAAGGGTTTGATATTCAAGCTTCAATGTCTTTTGTACATGAAAGGATCAAGGACTGATTTTCAATATCTAATTATTTGACTAAAATTTGAGCATTTTAAGAAAAGTAAAGGAGGTTGAAAATCTATTTAAAAATAATTTAAGGGACATTATTTGAGATCAAGGCTTAGTAGGGACTAATATTTAGTCACGGATAAGTCATTGTCAATTCAGCCAGTATCGATACTTATTAGCATCTTGATATAATGGTTTGGTTACTTGAAGTTTGTTTCCTCAATAAATAATAATTTTTTGATACATGCCCGCGATCGATACTTAGCTGCAACCACAATTTTATGACTTTTTCTTTCTATATTGTGGTGTGTTGTTTTAATATGAGTATTGAAGAGCCTACATAGGATTTGGCTCTTGGAATAGGATAACAGCCCACCAAGCTACAAATAAGTTATTGACCCAAGAGACAGGTCCAAGCCCAAGAAGGAGAACATATAAAAAGACAAGAACCTTGGTCAACAGGAGGTGAGGTCACTGCTGGCCTGGCAGGGAGAAAGGTCCAAGACAGACATGCTCCAGAGGATGGGAGCAAGATCAAGTGGATAATAGGCTGCCTTCTGCAACCCCTGAGGGAAAGTAAAGAAACCGCAGGATAAAAGACCAAGTCAAAGACCCAATGGGTAAAAGGGGTTCTCCTGGACCCTATATAATAAAATTTAATGTATATGTTGAAGGGCAGATTGATGGGGCATAAACATCCAATAATAATAATCGCAAACTTATCTTCAATATTGATCTTGATCATTGTTCTTCTTAAAACCTCTTATTGAGTTCTCCCATAATCACGTCCGATTCATTCATACTATTATTCATTAATTTGATCAACCATTCTCCAAGTAATCAAGAACCCGATAATTCATTTAGGTTTCCAACATTGGCGCCATCCGTGGAACCTTCTTGATTGAAAGTCCCGCCAAAACCTTGAAAGAATAATGGAGGATCATAGTCTGAAGGGAATGTCGCAACTGTTTCCTTCCGGCTCTGGCGACAACCATAGTCAAATCCAACACTACCGCCGTTGTCGCACCGGAAAAAGGTTCTTGGTACTGTTAGTCCGCTATTTCGGTAGACAAGCATCAACCCAGTGTTATTTCCTTTGCCGAAATCTTTTGCCGGCTCTTCGGAATATTCCGTGAAGTCAAGGTTCTTGAAATACACTTCGGCGAGTCTTGACAAGTCAAACATGACGACTTAGGTGGGACGAGATAATACAACTCCGGGTTTATGCATCCATAAAAGATGAATCCATGCTCAGTCATCCGGAGAAGTTAGTGACGAAGCCCCTTCAGCTCGATTTTAGCCCCATTGTAAGGCCCCGTTACCGGTGCCCTACTTTGGACGTTGGATTTACTCATAAACACAGTTCAAAATATCAGAGTTAATAAAAAACATTCGCGGAATATTAAAACATTCAAACCATCATACTACAAAACCATACTTTGTTGTCTTAACGGGCATTCAAATTATTTAAAACATAAAACATTGTCTTTAGAATAACATAACATTTCTTGAGATGCCAGCTGTCTTCAAGTTCATGCCATGTGCTTCCTCTTATGCAAAGCTGCCTTAATCTACTCACCTGCGTGCATACTAAAAGTCAGCTACGCTGAGTGAGTTCTAGTTAATCATACAACATACAATCTGTTCTCATACTTGTACATGTGCCTGAAGGAATGTACATTATTCATACTTACTTTTCATACGTAGCTATCCATCCTATTTAAAGAGCCTTCCGCTCTATAACCTCACAGATATTATAAGGGTCTGGTCTCTAACATCACAGATATTATAAGGGTCTGGTCCCTAACATCACAGATATTATAAGGGTCTGGTCCCTACCATCACAGATATTATTAGGGTCTGGTCCCTACCATCACAGATATTATTAGGGTCTGGTCCCTTTGTTTCATGCTACTGTACCATACCTGCTCTTACATAATTTCCTTGACAATACGTGCAATCTCCAAAGAGCGTTCACGCACCATCGACATAACATACATACATTATGCATATGTCATATATTCATACATACATCATATCTTGCATCATATGTATCAATCATATCTTTAACTACCACCTAACGGTACATGCAATATCCGAAGATTGTTCACGCATCGTCAAGCAATCATAATACATAAATCATACGAGGCATACACTTACCACTTAAGGTAAGTTTATTAACTATCACATAGAGTATGCACACAGCCCCGAAAACATAACAAGGAAGTGGGGCTAGAAACACACCTCAATGCGGTTGCGTTCACCGTTTACGGTTATTCCCTTCTTGAGCTATGCACGACTAACTGTATATTAATTACAGTATTAAGTACTGCTCTAGTCATCTCATTGCTACTTAATTAGTCTTACACGTCTAAGCTGTTTTACTTCATTAAATCATTACCTGGTTAGTTAATCGTTACCTATTTACCTTTAAAGGTATCTTTCATAAATTGCCAAACTCCAAGGGCTGTTATGTAATTATATAATTCTTTTCTAAGTCCAGGGACCATTTTGTCTCTATAATAAACTCCTAGTTCGTTACTTTGCCCTTAACGAATTGGGTAAAGAATCACCCTCTGATTCGCTAAGCTCCCATAACGAACTAGCTAACGAATCACCCTCTGATTCGCTAAGCTCTCATAACGAACTAGCTAACGAATCACCCTCTGATTCGCTAAGCTCCCATAACGAACTAGCTAACGAATCACCCTCTGATTCGCTAAGCTCCCGTAACGAACTAGCTAACTAATCACCCTCTGATTCGCTAAGCTCCCATAACGAACTAGCTAACGAATCACCCTCTGATTCGCTAAGCTCCCATAACGAATTAGCTAACGAATCACCCTCTGATTCGCTAAGCTCCCATAACGAACTAGCTAACGAATCACCCTCTGATTCGCTAAGCTCCCATAACGAACTAGCTAAAGAATCACCCATAATGAATCACCAATAGTTCTTATCCAGACTTTGACTCAAGGGTCAAAGTCAAAATCGTCAAGAACAACAAATAGTCAACAGATCTTAGATCTGCAATTAAACCTTCGTTTCTTAACCAAATATCACGATTTTGGTATCAACGGAATCGTCTGACCAGCGCCTACAAACCCCAACCATCAAATCGGCCTAACATCGATGTTTAAGGGGTGCTATTTAGGCATATAGGTTACGGGTTTACTTAGGTTTACAATTAACCCATCAAATGTTAACCAATTTCCATAAGATTTGTTGTTTTGGATTCGTTTATAACAAACTAACACAGATCTATGATTTCCTTAATCAAACCGAACCTATGTGAACGATTTCTAAATATAAACGTACCTTAGAAGAGTCGGTATTCGGACACGAGCTGGTCTTTGATGTTGTTTTGGTTCGTCACAACGATCTAGCACCAACAATCTTGGGTTTCAACTTCGAATATTGGTTCGGGTTATAGGATGGTGTGTGTGTTTTCCAAGGTGTAGGCTATGGTGTAGAGAATGGATAAAAATGGAAAGGTTTAGGGTTTAAGGGGTATTTATACTCCCTTAAGCCCAGGGACCTTAGGCCCATCTTTTCTTTTTGGTCCATAATTAATTACATCTAATTTGCCTACTTATCCTTCCATCTTTATCATTTTACTATTTTTCTATTAACTCAAGTAAACTTTTCCATTTTAAATAAATAATATATTAATTATTTATTCTTAGAAATTTCGGGATGTTACACCCATCCGCTCAAGTTTTGAGTTCATTCAGCCATTGGCATACTTGTATTCTTCATGAAACAGCCTGATTGGAAGTTTATGCAAGCTTTGCACGACATCCGGATCTACATCTTTAACTCTGGTCACCAGGTTTTATATCTATTAGGTGTCAATATCATAATATGTTATATATATATATATATGATCGAGTGTTTAGACCCTAAATTCTAAGATTTATTTGATAAATGGATGGGTCAATGGCTATTTGGATATTATGACCAATTTGTTATTTAAGTAAAAACAAAATGTTATGCTCATATAAAAAATGATCAAAGATGGTCATGTATTAATTTGCAAGCATAAAATACTGTAGGATACTTTTGTGTGCAGTCAAGAAGCACATTTTGTTTATTCTACAATAGTAAAGGGAAAAGGGGTGAAGACATTTGTCTATTCCAAATTTTCAACAATTAATATTGTATTCATATATTATGTCATAAAGCAATTTGTCCACAAGTGTGTGTGACTTTTCAAACAAGTTTCACGTTTTACAAGAAAGTAGGGTGATGAGAAGTTATGTCTTTTCAAAAAGGTGACGTGACCTTATGTACTCACCCCACAATATTGTTTCATCTTATGGGTCAACTGTTACGCACCCAGCAACCTTTGGCATTATTATACTATCAAAAACTTTCAATGTGAGGCCCCTCCCAGGGAGTCCCCTCCAGTCAAATCCTTTATAAACGAGACCCTTCACAACAAACCTCCCTTCCCAAACAATTTTTTCAAAATTAAGCCCCCTACCAAACAATTGCTTCAGAACAAAGTCCCTTACCGGACCATCTCTTTGGAATTAAGTCTTTTACCAAATAATCTCTCCAGAACATACCCCTTACAAAATAATTCCTCCAGAAAAAGGTCCCTACTGGACCATCTCTTTAGAATGAAGTCCCTTACTAAACCATCTTTTCAGAGGGAAAGCCCTTACTAAATAATCTCTCCAGAACAAACCCCATTATTAAATAATTCCTTCAGAAAAATGTCTCTTGTTGAACCATCTCCTTAGAACAAGGTCCCTTACTAAACAATCGTTTATAATGGAGCCCCCTTCTAAGAAGGAAACCTCTTTTCAAGACAATCCATATATAACAACACTCCTCCTATACAATCCATACTGAATCCCCATACCGTATTACAAGAATCTTTTTTAAATATGAAAATTCCCTTTCCAATGGATAAGGTGTTAAATTATTCCCTCCAGGAAGAAAAATATCATTTGGGTAAAAGTTATATGTAAAGGAAAACAGCCTCTTTAAGATTTTCTTTCTCAAGAAGAATAATTCCTTTCGAAAGAAGTAAGTATTTAAATAGTTCCTCCCATATGGAAGGGGAGCCTCATACAACCACATTTTGCATTACAATAATTTTATCTGAAGAGGAAGAATTACCCTCCAAATGATGGAATGTGTGAAGGCACTTCTATCCTCACTACATCAACAACATCCCCTACTACAAGAGTGTTCTATGAAAGTGAGTTCCTGTCCAGGGTATGAAACATGTGAAAGGTCTCTTCCATTCATAAGGAACCCCTTCCCTACACCAACACGGAGTTGGGGGACTAATTGGATATTGCATCATTGTGTCGTGGGTTTTCGTCATTGGAGCCTTTTTAATAGAGGAATAGGGGCCCCGTTCATCAGCTTCTATGCATGAAGACGTATCTCATAAAGAGATCACCATTTTAGAGAGACTTCCAAGAAAAAAATTCTCTTCCAATGAATGAGGTAGTGGAAAAGTCCCTTCCAACATGAACGAAGCTTTTTACCGGAACGTCTCATATTTCAAGTGTCATTTTGAAGAAGAAGAGTTCCCTTCTAAAGAGTGCCAACGTCGACGTGAAAGGAAAAAAAACCTCATGTGGTAACGCTTCACATTCCAAAAATTTCGAATGAAGAAGAAACTTTCATATCCCTATTTTCTTTTATAAGAAGGGAATGGGCCCCTACCAGTAGCCCCTTCCATTATCTTCATGTGTAAGACTTCTAATATGTATTAAAATTAATTATGCTTTTTATATTTATGATTAACAAATGTAATTGGTCGACCGTACTTATAATTCCTTCAGATGGGTTAAAGCCCTCTAAAAGAGGCATCATACTTATAATTTCCCTGATGGGATAAAGCCCTCTAAAAGATTCATATCCTTATAATTCTCTCAAGTGGGATAAAGCCCTCTAAAAGAGACACCATACTTATAATTCCCCAAGCGGGATAAAGCCCTTTAAAAGATGCATCATACTTATAATTCTCCAGATGAGATAAAGCCCTCTGAAAGAGGCGTCATACTTATAATTCTCCCAAGTGGGATAAAGCCCTCTAAAGAGGCATCATACTTATAATTACCCAAGCGGGATAAAGCCCTCTAAAAGAGGCATCATACTCATAATTCCCCATATGAGATAAAACCCTCTAAAAGAGGCACCATACTTATAATTCCCCCGGATGGGATAAAGCCCTCTTTAAGAGGCACATCACTTGTAATTCCCCATTAATGGGAAAATGACATCAATGCTCCTACACAAGTGTGAAAGGAAGGCCCGGCTGAGGGGCTTGGATCCATATACAAAATTTGCCTCATCCATGAGGTTCAATACTTATAATTACCCCCGTGGAAAATAGCCCCATCCATGAGGCTCAACAATCATAATTTACCAGAGGAAAATAGCCCCTTCTAAGACTCTTAGAACTTATATTTCCCCCAAGTGGAATATGGCCCCTTGTATGAGGCTCACAACTTATATATTTTCCATTATATGAGACACCATACATATACGCCCCTAAGAGGGAAAGACAATCGAATCTCCTTCACAACGAGTGAAAGAAAAGCCCAACTACAAATTATAGTTGACCAACTACATCCACCTCACAGGTTGGAAACCTTATAATCCATCCGCATACAAATTGAAAACATCGTGATACACCCGCAAGCAAGAGGTGAACCATATAGCCCAAAATGTGTTTAAATGCACCCTTGAGTCAAAACACAATGTCCACTAACACCTTTAACTTTATTTATTCATATTTACCGACAATAGAAATATAAAGAAATAATTCAAATCATCATGATTAATGTCGGTGGTTTGATACATTTATACCATATATTATCACATTGGAAGTTGTTTGTCTTCGTTTCTATGTCCAATACTAGTAAAGCAAGAATAGCAAGATTATTATTAGAGCCTGTTAATTGGCTGCTAACAACTTTGGGAGGATTATTCAATAAAAAGAAAGATATTACGTACAACCAACATAACTACCCAAGAGAGAAAACTTAACCTTTTCTTGTTTATGTTAAATAAATTGGATTCAAAGTCCATTATCCCAATCATAAATAATTAGCATAAGGGACTGGGGGACTTGAAGAGACAATTACAAGATGGGGCCCATTGTGTGGGGATGAGCTTATAGCGCGTGGTCCTTATCTCATCCCATGACTTAGTCATCTCAACCTTACTGGGTCCAAATTTGACGAGTCAAAATGGAATCAACCAATTGTGTTTATGGCTTACTCATCCCTTATTATATAGAAGAGGGGCCGTGTATTGATGTCATGGTAGATTTAAACTATTAAGAGAATTGGGTTAGGCTCATGGGAACTAAACATCATCTACCTCAGCCAGGTATTGGAAAAGGATATCGTCCGAAAATAGCCCAATGAATGGGTCTAAAAGGGTCGAACCTATCCCGTATGTGATGAGAAAGATGAGCTATGACTACATTAGTCTCTTGTCCTTATCATAAATAATAAGGACTATGGGGGACTTGTAAAGCCTCCTATGAAAATGGGTCTCCGTCCCATGATTGGGACCAAGTCAAGAAAGCCTGGAGAAACCAAGATGCATGAAGAGTACTAGTTACTCCAATCAAACATCCTACCAGTTGGATAAAAAGGAGATATTAAATGTAAATTTCAAAGTGAGAAAAGGGAGCCAACAGTTAAGAGAAAGGCAGATGATTCGAAAGGTATCATAAGCATGAGAGGCTTTTTCATAAATGTCGTCGGCTCAAGCGTGGTCCAGTAATGGGTTGAAAATAAAAGGGGATTAGATAATATAAATCAAAGAAAGATAAGGATGAGTCGGGTCGGGGTTTAGTCCGTTACATTTATCATAAGTTATAAGGATAATAAACTGGGAAGACTTAAGGAAACTACCATAGAAATAAGCCTAAGTATAACATCCTTACTCTAGCAATCGCTAAGATAATGGTGATATCGACAAAGGACGTCGGTACTAACATTGTGAAGAAAGTCCGAAGATGGACAAATGTATTTAAAAGGTACATAGAGAAGTGTTGAGCGGTTTGAGATAACACGAAAGTCGAGCCAATAGAGAAAACATCAACAAACACCTCCAAATAATAAAGAGAGAGCTGGGGAGGGTGAATTGAAAATGTAGCGGAAGACTAATATAAGTCCATTACGCTTGTCATACATAATGAGCACAATGGACTGGGGAGAGTTGAAGAGGTTACCTTAGAAATGGGTTCTCCGAATGATAAGAGAAATATGCCCAGTAGCAAACACGAGCCCAAATTAAGTATGGCTAAAGTAAGAGAGCCCAAAAGAGAGTATTTAAAAGACCTCCCAAAGTAACTAAACGAAATCAAAGATTCTATGGGGGTTAAGGACTTACCCAATCGATCTACACAAGTTGATAGCATCAACCCAAAGGAAAAAGTTAGAACAACGCATATGCCTGGCCATGTTGTTGGAATGGATGGGCCTAAGTTAAAGAGAAAAATGGTTCCAAAAGAAAACTCCCAGGTCAAGAACCAACATTCAATTGAAGTTTAAGGTG
>NW_027500629.1:0-78835 GCF_021521415.1 Bidens hawaiensis
GACCTTGGTTGGAGGCATCGCAGTACACGACAAAATCATCATTACCCTCAGGTAGCGCAAGAACAGGAGCTTCACACAACAAACGCTTGAGCGTTAGAAAGGCTTCTTCTTGCTTCGAGCCCCAAATATACGGTTTAACCTTTGTGCGTTAGAGCTGTTAAAGGCAAAGCGATCTTCGAGAAGTTCGAAATGAAACGCCGGTAATAACCAGCTAAGCCCAGAAAGGAACGGATCTCAGAAGAAGAGGATGGCGTAATCCAGTTCTTGATTGCTTCAATTTTGGATGGGTCGACATGAATACCCATCTTGTTTACAACATGACCAAGAAAACTGTACTTCATCCGACCAAAATTCACACTTGGAGAGCTTGGCAAAGAGCTGCTCGGTTCGAAGCTTTTGCAACACCAACCGAAGATGTTGCTCATGCTCGGCCTTGGTCTTAGAATAAATCAGAACGTCATCGATAAACACAATCACGAATTATCCAAGAAAGCCTACACACCCGATTCATTAGATCCATGAAAACGGCGGGTGCGTTGGTTAAACCGAAGGACATGACCAAGAATTCAAAATGGCCATAACGAGTTCGAAAAGCTGTCTTCGGAACATCTTCATCGCGGATGCGCAACTGGTGATAGCCAGAGCGGAGATCAATCTTCGAGAACAAGAGGCACCTTGGAGTTGATCAAAGAGGTCGTCAATACGCGGTAAGGGGTACCGGTTTTTAATGGTGAGTTTGTTCAACTCGCGGTAATCAATACACATGCGAAACGATCCATCTTTCTTTTTAACGAACAACACCGGAGCACCCCAGGGCGAAGAGCTAGGGCGGATGAATCCTTTAGCAGTCAACTCTTGAAGTTGGCTTGCCAATTCTTGCATCTCAGCGGGTGCAAGACGATAAGGAGATTTAGCTACGGGGGAAGCACCAGGGACAAGATCAATACGGAACTCGACTTCACGAGCGGGAGGGATACCAGGAAGATCATCAGGAAAAACTTCAGGGAAATCACGCACAACAGGGATATCGCGAAGCTTCTTCTTTTCTTCAGCAGGCTTAACCACATGGGCTAAGAATGCAATACACCTTTTCCGCATGAGCCTTCGGGCTTCGGCGCAAGACATAAGTTTAAGACCACTGGAGGGTTTTTCGCCGTAGATATGAAGATCACCATTTTCTCGAGGAATGCGAATCAACTTCTTGGCGCAAATAACTTCGGCGCGATTCTTCGAGAGCCAGTCCATACCAATGATAACATCAAAGCTTCCAAGAGGCATGGGGATGAGGTCAATCAGAAAATCGTTTTCGTTAAGGTTAAGCGTACAATCTTTTAATCACTGAGTTTATTAAAACAGTTTCACCATTAGCCAATTCAACTGAAAAATCTTCTTTTAAATCGTTGCGCGGTCGCGCAAGCTTCTGCTCGAAGGCGCGAGAGATAAAACTTCGATCGGCGCCAGTATCAAAAAGTACAGACGCATAAAATCCGTTAAGCAAAAATGTACCATTAACTACGTCATTATTCGCTTGCGCTTGGTGCGCGGTTATGTTAAAGGCTCGTCCGCGTGTCACTTGGTTCGAAATCTGGTTCACCGGATTCGCTTGCGTAATCTGAACTTGTAGTCTCGGGCACGCGTTTCGGAAATGACTGGGATCACCGCAGTTAAAGCACGATCTGGGTCGTGGGTTTTGGTAGGTTGGTTGAGGGTTTTGCGGGTAGACTGGTGGTGTTGGCGCAATTGGATTGGCGAGAAGGACTCTACAGTTTTCTGCAAGGTGACCAGCGCGGCCACATCGGGTACAAAGTCGACATGGGACTTGAGGTGGGTGGTGGAGTCTACAGGTTGGGCAAAAGGGGTGGTTTCCTGTGTAAGGTTTCTTAGTTGGCGGGGCAGGGAGTGCTGGATTGGTTAAGGCATAGTTATGGGCTACAGGAGGTGTTGGGTAGGTTGACAGTGGGTTAGGCGCATAAACTGGAGGTTGGTATGCGGGTTGCTGGACAATGGGCGGGTTGATAAGCGCATAGGCCTTGCGCCTGCGCTTGAGGTTGTTACGGTTTGAGGGTTCTGGTTTGGTTTCTGTTGGTTCAGGAACAGTCTTGGTGAGTTTGGTCTTTTCTGTTCCCCGCAGGAACAAGGTTCCTGCTCTGACATGGTTGTCGCTGAGCACAGCGGCCAACTCAATAGCGTCAGGAGGGTTACTGGGTTTCTGGCCCATACAGAATCTTGAATTTCCATGGGGAGACCCCCAAGGAATTTCTCTATGGCTCGGCGGGAAGGGGTAACAAGGTGAGGGACCAGTAAGCTTAGCTCGCGGAAGCGCGTCGCGTACTCGCGCGCTTCACCGCTGTATTGCTTAAGATTCCAAAATTCCTCCTCCAGGCGCTTAACTTCGTTGGGAGGGCAGAATTCTCGCGTAAGAATTTCCTTGAATTCCTCCCATGTCATGCTAGAAGCAGCCTCTGCGCCACGCGCATGAGCTACTCCATTCCACCATGTAAGCGCTCTGGATTCCAGGACACTGGAAGCATATAGGGTTCGTCTGTCTGAGGGGCATTGGGTGTGGAGGAAAGTGTTTTCTATTTTCTCAAGCCACTGGAGCATCACGGTGGCTCCTTCAAGACCTGTGAACTTTGGAGGGTTACCCGCGTTAAAGGACTTAATGTTGTAACCAGAGGTGTTGGTATTGTTTTGGCTCAAAGCTTGGGCTATTGCGGCGGCCATTTCCTGGGAACGTTGCTGTCTACGCATGCGCGAGGCTTCTCTTCTCTGAAATCGGCGAGATAGCGGAGGCATTCTATAAAAATTTTAATTTTAGTTAATATCTTGGCTTTAGCGCAAAGTTTTAATCTTATAAAGCTTGGTTTCACGGAGTCAGTTACTGTCAAAAGTTAAAGTAAAATAAATGATCCTAAATGCAGACTTAATAAAGGTAACAAATTCGAATCAAGAATCGACAATTCATGTATCACCATGACTTTCCGAATTCCCAATTTTAAAATATACGAGCAAACGAGTATTGGAGATTGACGATTCATGTATCACCATGACTTTTCAATCTTCAATATAAAACATACAAGAAAATGAGTATTGGAGGTTGACAATTCATGTATCACCATGACTTTTCAACTCTCCAACCTCAGAACACAATCGTAAAGGGAAATTGAAAATCAACTATTCATGTATCACCATGACTTTTCGGATTTTCAAATCCAACAAACGAACATGTAAGTAAAATCAATAAAAATCGAAATTCGACAAAAATCGAAATATCGCGAAATAAAACATAAAATCATATACTGCGCAAGTGCGAGCATATTCATAAATAACGAGTAATTAACAATAAGCGCGCAAACATGAGATTTCTCTCATGCGCGAGAAGGGACTCTTAGGTATTCTAGGCCGTTACGTCTAACCACCTATCCTAAAGTCAACGAGCTCTGATACCAATCTGTAACACCCCGACCAAAGGCGGATTATACATCGGGGCGCCACATATTGTTTCATTACTCGTGACACTATTGGGTGTCAATATTTAATAAATACATTCATTCGCGCAGGCGCAGGGTAAACACAAGATATAAATAAACCAACATAAATTAATATATTATAAATCATAATATTCGAACAGCAATAACTTGTCTTGATACATTTTAATCTAGGTCCAAAAGTAAAAACGTCCTACGCGTCCACAAGCTCCAAAAGTAGCTACAGCAAACCTGAACATGTGTTAAAATAAACGTCAAACACTTGCGTGTTGGTGAGAAATCAAGTTTAATACAATACATAGATAACAATAAATCTGCGCGCAACATGTGTATGTCTGGTTTTCAACGAGGGTGTAATCTGATCGGGACCAACTCTAAGATTCATAAGACTGCCAGTGCTCACAATTGAGCTCACAAACAAGACAAACTGTGCATGTGTATACAAAAGAGAAAATCATAAACGATAGTTCTCCCGTGTTCATCTAATGGTACCATGAAAACTGCGGAATAGACCGACAAGACGGTTAATGATCCACACATACAAATAAACAGCCAAGTCTACGTCCTCAACACATGGGATACTGCGCGACTAAAGTTCATAAACAAGTTTAAGACTCTAAGTTTGTATGAACACATGAACATCCCAAAACATTAAAAGCAAAAAGGGATTAGGTACGAGATTACTCACTTGATAAACGATGCGGTGTAAGATAAAGCAAGAACCAACTTTAAACAAGCACAAGTTAACCTATAAATAAGATTATTGTTTTAATGATTGGTTTAAGTCTTGATTATAAGTTAGCATAATTATAACATATATATTACCGAAAATCAGGGCAGAGGAGAGGAGAAAACGGAGGCAAGAGAAGAAGACGGCAGAGAGAGCAAGGGGCAAGAGAACAGGAGAGATTAAGTGTTTTGTGTGTGTAGTGTTATGAAAATATTGTTATTATTTATAGGAAAACCCTAGGAGACATAATCCCTAGAAAAGGGGAAAGGATCTTTAACAGGATCAAGCAAAAGATATCAAAAAGCATAAGAAAACAAAAGCAAAAGATATGGAAAGATATGGCAGCTGCAGAGGCAAGATAAAGCTGACAGGTTAACAGTAAAAAAAAGCATGGGCGGGTCAGATAAAGGTACTGGTCAAGCATGGCAAAAGCAGATCTCAAAAGATAATGTCAGTCACTTTTTCTGCCAACCAATGGGGTTGGTGCGCCAAAAGTGGCTTTTCAGACATAAAGCAGATTAGGTCAACAGCTCAAAGATAAGACCACAAAAGCAACGGCTAGATTAAACAGAAGAAAACTCAAAGGGTTCAGCGCGAGAAGGCTAAGACGCGAAGGCAGACACAGAAGGTCAAGAGAGCGCGAGCGCGAAGGCAGACAGAAACAACCTTAACGCGTCGCGGAAAGAACTACATTTCTAAGCGCGTCGCGGGAAGAATCACATTTCTTAGCGCGCCGCGGGAGGAACTAGAATTCCTAGCGCGCCGCGGGAAGAACTATAATTCTTCGCGCGTCGAGGGATGAATTACAATTCTTAGTAACGCTGCGAGAACTACAATCCTTAGCGCGTCGCGGGAAGAACTACCGTTCTTAGCGCGCTGCGAGAAGAACTACAATTCTTAGCGCGCTGCGAGAAGAGTTCGTCTCGCGTATCGCTGAAACAGGTGGTCTTCACGCAGGCTTCCTTGCAAGGGGTCTGCGCAGACAACCTTAGGCGGGAAGGAACAAAAGAGTTAGAAGAAAGAGGAAAACAAGGCTTAAGGGCGGGACGGCGACAAGAGGGAAAAGAAGGCGGAAAGAGAGAAGGAGAGGGACGGGACGGCGGAAAGAAAGAGAGAGAAAGAGGCGGGAAGGAAAATATATTATTATTATTAAAAATAAGGTGTAAGTATAAATAAATATCACATCATAAAAGAAAGAGTTCGGGTCAGAGAAACGGGTACCTGGGTCGGGTCGGATCGGGGCAGATGTCACAATCACAAGGGTTTGCGTGTAGTGTCATTGTTGTCGAGCCATACATCAGGATGTATACCAACAAATAACATTAAAGAAGTGGGATCCATGAAAAAGGATACGACCTCAATTGACCCAAGGATTGATGAGGGTTCAATAATGCAGGAATTGACCACGATGAGTCGTGACACTCTATATATGAAGTGACATCTTACCTAATCCTAGTACTTTAGCATTTGTATCGATGTGTTTGGTTTCCTTTTTCATTTCTTTTTACTCTTCATTTGGTAAATCTTTTAACATATACTTTATATAAGTAATACTGGTGTCAGGAGCCAAAGGTCCTATTTGGTTCAAATCTAAAAAACTGCCCAAATAAGAAATGTGACATTATATTTGTTGCTTAATATGTTTGATACGTATAAGGCATCAAACTTTAAGAATAAACCATGTCTTTAGTAAGTTTATGAGAAAGTGCATCACAATTCGACTAATCTTATTTAGATGGGACATGGTTTTCCACGCTAAATAATGACTATCAAGTTGTTGTCTCTCAAATCCATATAGATTTTGCTAGAACGATTTTCTAATCTTCTCTTAATATTACTATACAAATGTTTATTATGAGACTCGAACTTTTGACCTCCAACAAAGGGAACACTTATCACTACCTTTGGCCGTAGAGATTGTGTAAGGATGATTTTTTTTGTTAATGGCAATTCCTTAGCCTTCTTGCCATGTTAGTTTTCATCCAAAATGATTCCTAGCTAGGAGTGTATTTTAAAAGAAAAAAAAAGAATAATTAAGGTTTTTTTTGGGAGTAACATTTCTTAGGGCTCGTAATATTGTTTAGTATTCTACTTTTTTTTTTCCTATTGCCATACCTGGTTAGATTTACAAGTGTTGAATATATGTCGTTAGAGTATTATTGGGCATCATCAACGACATTTTCGTGTCAGAGTATTAAACACTTTACCGTAGAGGTGTAGAATAACATTAAAATCTATTTTTTTTATTTTACGCAGTTGCTAGCTAGTGATATGTCGCTAATATACGCCGAATATTTGTCTCCATCAGCCTTCTCTGGGTTGGATTTCCGATCAACTATCCAAAAATGATTTCCAACGGCCCATCCGTTAGAAATCGGACACTTCAAAAAAATACCCCCCCCCAGCTAACTTAGAATGATTTCCGGTTTCTGTCGACAACATTTTCGGCAGAAATTTGTTGGTTATGATATTTATTAATACCAATCTCAGTTTGTTTCTAAAAACCGGAAACTCTAAAAATATCCAACGTTGTACCCATCAGAGATTTCAAGCCTACAAATGTCAAACTCTCGGTCTTTCAAAACATTGATTATTGTTTGTGCCTATGTGTGGCTAATCTCAAGATAGGGTGTTAGATTGGACTGAAATTGATGGCAAGCCGAACCCTATTTGTCACTTTGAGCCAACAAGTAACAGGAAAGCATTGCTAGGGTCCCCCACGTCTAGCCATGTGCACACAATTCTGTGTTACATTTACCAACAGTTTTCATCTTAACTTGTAATACATGTAAGTTGTAAATGTAATTTAAGTTATTAATAACTTACGCTATGAGCTTGTCTGATCATGAAATAGCCCGAAGTAAAAGTGTTTGCCAAGTATGAGCTATATATCATTGGCTGGAGGAGTAGTTTCCATGACTTGCAAGTGGAAATATGACATGATGTTTTGTATTTTTATTACATGTGTAAAAAACAAACAGTAAGTTAGTGTTGCATAAAGTTTTAGATGTCACAATTGCAGTCTGCAAATGTAAGGCAATTAATTGCATAATTAAATGTTACTTGCATGGATTAATTCTATAGTATCTATCTAAGCATAATTAATTGCATAATTAAATTCCTTAAACATAACTTGAAACATAATTATTTAATTACTATTTAATAATTAATTAATTATTCAATTAATATAAAAGTAACGGAATTCAGTTAATTTAGAAATAACGGTGATGTGAAAATAATAAAGTTGCATGTTTGCAAGATAGATATGATAACGTCCCTGGTAAAACATGTATGTGAAAGAATGTGTAAAAAACTGACGTGACATGCTGACTAACCTTCATGAAAAAAGAATGATCAGTAGCGTTACGGATGATCTAACTTAAAAGCGTTTCTATCATAATTAAACAACAAAATTGAAATGTATTTATTAGTAGTTATTATATTTGAAACTGAAAGCTAATTATTGAAGTGCAAATAACTGGAAATTAACCTAAAAGTACCAAAACAGTATTATTTAAATATAAATATTTGGTTGGGGATGTGATCCTCCCACACCATCCCCACATGCCTATACGGCTCGTATAGGCCTATACGATCGTATAGGGTATACATGCCTGACAAGGGGACAAAAAAAACAGCTTTTTGCAGCCTATACGACCGTATAGGCCTATATGACCGCGTAGGCATTTAATGTCTCGTATTGCATTCAAACAAAACCATAAAAGCTATACGATCGTATAGGGCTATACGACCGTATAGAAAGTAAAAGCTATACGGTTGTATAGAGCTATACGACCGTGTAGAAAACATTTGCAGAAACATTCAGACTGTCTTAATCGCTGCCGGAAAACGATTTAAAAAAACCTCAAATTTTGGGATGCATTTTTATTTTAATGTATGTTGACTAGATGTTAAAAAAACCTCAAATTGTATTATATGTAAGCAATAAATATGCCTAGACAGTCTTGAGCTTTTGACGAGCTAAGCTTGAGCTCAACATTTAAACTCGTTAAGATAAATGAACCAAATACGACCCGTATAAGTAACATATATTGTATATATGGTCATCATTTTTTTTAAAAAAGTTTCTATAAACGAGCCAAATACGACGCGTATAAATCACATATATTGTATATATGGTCATCATTTCTTTTTTTTAAAAAGTGTCTATACGGCCGTATAGGCCTATACGACCCGTATCGGCCTATACGAGGCACAATAAACGATGACAGACAACCTCTGACATGATTCAGGTCTTATACGACCGTATAGCCCTATACAAGCCTTATCGGACAAAAAATGGTATATGAAGATCCAGAATGGTGTGGGAGGATCCCTTGCCATTTGGTTGAGTTCGAGGCATAAGGTGGTGGGGACTGGAGTATACGTACATGCACATGGATTCAAGCCCATGTGTGACCCCACCAGTAAAATCTCATTTACATATTATATGAGAGAGATATTACTATTACTATACAATAATAAATCGTACATAAAATAGTAAAATCGATTTTATTCAGAACTCTTGTGCATATTTAACTTTCAACAAAATCACATGAATGATCAAAAACATCTTCGACTTCTGATTGAGAATTTGTCTTTAGAGAAAAAGTTTTAGTACAATATGATAATATTTTCATGAAATTAACTGATTTCTCAATAAGTCTATCATTTTATTTGACATTAGGTGTTACAACTTGGTTTTTATTATCGACACCATCGTTGAAAAAACATCTTGGTTTTTTATTCTGATTTCTTGAGTTTCAACCATTGACCATTGTGTTCTTGAGTTCCGTTATGAGTTTGATTTGTCTTCTATTATCGAGTATTTGAATCTGATTCCTTAATTTTATTTATTTATTTTTTAAATAACAATGGTACTTTGGTCAATTTACAAAAGGTTATCACAAAAAATGTATTGGAATAAAAAAAAATTGTAACCAAATTAATTGCAATATTATTTTTGATAAACCACAGAAAAGATAATAATAATTTACTATAAATAAAATTATAACATTGTAACCAAATTACAATACCATCACACTAAAGTTACCACTAAAGCTTCTTTTCTTATAACTTATAAGAATCGTTTAAGCTACAACATGTTTCATTGTTGTAACGTTTCTAAATGGTTAAAGACAGTAAATCAGAAACAATATATTACTATTTATGGAATTTCCTTTTCGTACAAGTAAAAGGCTGAAAACAATAAGTACTAAATAATTATTAAGTTTTAAACTTGTTTCATTCAAATTATTCACATTTATATAAAACTTCACATTAGCAAAACAATACTAAAATTATAATTATTTTTTTTATTTTAAAAAGTTGAATTATTTTCAATGATCTTTGGCTCGGTTGGCAAAATTTAACCAAATTAAGTGTGAGGCAAGAGAATGCATCAAGGTTCGAATCACGAATGCGACAAGAATTTTGTGAGAAATTTTTACGGGTCCCCGCTTAATTTGAACAAATGCATATCATTAATAGGATAGAACATCAATCTATACAGGTGGTAAGCATTTTAAAGTCTCGACGACTAGTTACACTAAATTAAGTCATTAAAAAAAAGGTTTATTTTCTTTCATTAAAAATAAAAAGTAAAATTGAATCTTGCATCTTCTTACTCTTAAGTCTTAATGGTAGCAAGTGTTACTTGAGATTGGACTTCAAGTTGAAAAATGAAAACCAACTATTCTCTCATTGTTTTAACATTTTTTTTTTCAAATTAAAAAAATCAACACTTTGTCCAATTTTTTAACCAAAATAAATTGACCCATATCTAACACCTGTATATATATAAACTGAAAACCCACACATTCTTAGTCACAAGCAAAATGGGTGAGCAACAATTGAGCCATGAAACGACAAGAAAGAAAGGTGGTCTAGTCACCATGCCTTTCATCATAGGTATGTAACATTGTAATGTCATATTGTATATAATTATATATCAATCTTGACACTTTATGTGATTTTACATCATGGGTTTTTTAAATCTTGAAGTTTTAAGGTTAATCTGATCTGGGTGTTTGATCTTTTTGTTAAATCTTGAATCTTTTTGCAGCAAATGAGGCGTTTGAGAAGGTGGCCAGTTATGGGTTGGTGCCAAATATGATTCTTTATTTGATTAGTGATTACAAGATTAGTGTTGCTAAAGGCACAAACATACTGTTTCTTTGGACTGCAGCTTCCAATTTTGCCCCTGTGTTGGGTGCATTTCTTTCAGATTCATATCTGGGTCGGTTTCTCACCATTGCCTTGGGTTCTTGCTTTTCACTTCTGGTAAATAAAAAAAATTCAAACTTTTTTATTATAAAGTTATCTTTTTTACCATCTGTTAGTAAATCTGAGCTAAAACCATCAAAAAACACAATCTTGATATACTTTGTGCATCCTACGTTGATGTTTGAATAGTGTATCTGACGTTGACTTGCATAAAGAATTTAGTTTGACTAGGTTGCTGAATCAGTAAGGCAGTTTGATTAATTAATTTATTAGGTTACATGTATTCAGTGAACTTAGAAGTGCTTCTGCAGGCTGCAGCTTGTGGTCCACATGCACTTCCTCTTAAGATCTTGATTTCTGCACTCTGGTTTTAAAGTTACTGCCTTTAATAATCTTTTCCAGTTGTTTCAGTTGATCCACATTAGAGCATAAAAAATCTTGACAATAGTTAATGGCTTGATGCCCATTTTTTAAGTTTTTGTGTTTCTTGAAATAAATATCAAGAGTCTTGAACCTAGGGGAATGTTAGTCTTTCTAGTTTCTTGAAATATAGTATCAAAAATCTTGAAATTAGGTGAAAATTAGTCTTTCTTGAAAAGTTGAAATTAAGTATAAAAATCTTGAAATTAGGGGAAAATTAGTCTTTCTTTACATAAAGTATAAAAAATCTTGAAATTAGGAGAATTATAGAATTTTGAGCCCAAACAGTAGATTTTAGGCCAAATAATTTGTTGAATCTTGACTTTTCATACATACTTTGCACTTTGCAGTGTTTTTACTTTAGTTATTCAGTGGATTTTCATTATGTATCACTTCATAATTATCAAAACAATCATAAAGCTAATTATGCTGTTAATTATTGTAACAACAGGGTATGTTCTTGCTTTGGTTAACAACAATGATCCCACATCTAAAACCACCTCAATGCAACCCGTTAACCGAAACGTGCAAACAAACGACACATTTGCAGTTCGCTTTCTTAATATTCGCTTTCGTGTTCATCTCAATGGGTTCGGGTGGTGTAAGACCGTGTTCTTTGGCATTCGGTGCCGAACAAATAGACGATAAGAACAATGTTAACAATGAGCGAGCACTAGAGAGCTTTTTCGGGTGGTATTATGCAGCCGGTGCAACTGCGGTTTTAATTGCGTTTACGGGCATTGTTTATATTCAAGATCATGCAGGATGGAAGGTGGGATTTGGGGTTCCTGTAATTCTTATGTTGTTATCAACAGTTTTGTTCTTTGTTGCTTCTAAACTCTATGTGAAAATGAAAGTTAAAAAGAGTATACTTTGATTGTGGTTACGTATAAGAACCGAAAGCTCCCGTCTCAGCCACTGAATGCTGATGCGTGGCAGTATCATAAGGATTCGCCTGACGCTTTTCCTACCAAGAGATTAAGGTATCGTTTTGCTTTCGGTTGAGGTTGGTTCGTTCATAAATTGATCACGTTGTAGGCTCGGGTCAAAACGGGTCATGTTGAAAGTAAACTGAGTCTAACATGTACAGTTATGCGAGTTTTGTTAAGATGTGATCTTTAAATCTAGGGGTGCATAGCATAGGTCGGTTTTGGGCTTAAACTGAACCAAAAATAAAAAAATTGGTTTCTTGGTTTTTGAAAATTTTTCGGTTTTCATTACGGGCCGATTTGGTTTCATTTTATCGGTTTTGCCATTTGCACTTGGAATTTTTTGGGCTGAAAAAATGGTGCAAAATAATGAATGTGAGCCTATAACTTTGGGCATTAAGAAAATTTGTTATATTATGATCCCTAAATTCAAAAACAAAAGTTGGTTTTTATAGTTTTAACGGGTATGTTTCAGTTATAAAAGTCGGTGTGGTTTTATGGTTAGGTTTTTTTAGTTTTCGGTACATGTAAAAACCGAAACCAAACTGGAAATATGGTTTTTGAATAAAAACATACCAGATCTTCAGTTTTGGGTTGGGTTCAGTTATTTCGGTTCGGTTATAAAGGTCGGTTTGATTTTTACGGTTCGGTTGGTTTTTTCGATTTTCGGTACATGCGAATCCAAAACCAAACTGGAAACTCAGTTTTTGAAATAAAACATAAAACCAAACAGTTGGTTTCGGTTATTTCAGTTTCACTTACAGTACAACCCTATTTAAATCTTTATGCAGGTTCTTGAACAAAGCTTGCATCATTCAGAACCCAAAAGACTTAACCCCAGATGGAGTTGCATCAGACCCATGGAGTTTATGCACCTTTGAACAAACCGAAGAACTAAAAGCACTAATCAGGGTTCTGCCATTATGGTCATCGGGTATAATGATGTCGATAAACGTCAGCCAATCATCATTTCCAGTAATCCAAGCAAGCACCATGGACCGTCACATGGGCCCACACTTCCAAATCCCCGCCGGGTCCTTCGCATTCTTCACAATCGCAGTTATAGCCCTTTGGGTCGTGTTATACGACCGTGTCATAATCCCGTTGGCATCAAAGATTGTTGGAAAACCGGTTCATCTTGGTGTTAAGTTAAGAATGGGAATCGGGCTAGTTTTTTCCACGTTGGCAGTTGTGGTATCTGCGATAGTTGAACGGGCTAGAAGAGAACAAGCAGTTAAACAAGGGTTGTTAAACAACCCACAAGCGGTTATTGCCATGTCAGCAATGTGGTTGGTCCCGCAATACTGCTTACATGGACTAGCCGAGGCGTTTAGTGCGATTGGTCAAAACGAGTTTTATTATTCTGAGTTCCCGAAAAGCATGTCAAACATTGCAGCCTCACTTTTCTTATTGGGAATGGCGGTTGCTAACTTGTTAGCGAGTCTTATATTAAGCACGATTGAACGGGTTACAAAAAATGGCGTGAAACAAGGTTGGATCACGGATAATATTAACCAAGGGCGATACGATAGTTATTATTGGGTCCTTGCTATTATGAGCTTTGTGAATTTGTTCTACTTTGCGGCGTGTAGTTGGGCTTACGGGCCGTGTGTTGATGAAATGTAGAAAAAGGGGCCGGAAACTAGTAACGGTGATGGCCCGATAGGCCCATTACAAAGAGCGAGATCGGTAGCGGATGAAAGGCGGAGTCTTTTTAAAAGCTCGCCTTCGTAATCGAGTTCTTGAAAGGTTTATATTATAATTGTGTAGGCAAAGGGCAAAGAGGATATGGTGTTAAGTTTCATTTGGTTTGATGTGTGGTGTAGATGGTGGGAGGTCATTTGTTTGTGGTGTTGATAGGTTTTTGTTTTTAGATTTATGTTACATTACATTGTCTTAATAGGTTCGGAAGTTAAATGTATTCTTGTAAACATATATATTAATATTATTAAGTGTGTTTTAAGGTTTGTTTTTGGTACAATGTTATTTAGATGGTTAAAGCTGCAAAATATGGCATTTTGGATTTTATAATCTTATTAATGACAACAAATTACATCCAAAGAAACCAATATACTATTTTTTGCAATTTAATAATTTAATTTTCTTTTACAATAAGCCTACACAAAATAATTAAATTAAATTGAAAATATATAAATATATGTCCAAAAATTGTGGGGTTAAGAAAGGGTGTTTATGTAAAAGAGAGAATGTGTGAAAGCTAATATTGTCCCCTTAAATTGGGGAGTTAACAGCTGTTTGAAAAACTTTATATATGGAATTTTGTTTTTTATTAGTGAAGGGATTTATATACATCTGAATCTGAATTTGAATACTGTAAGATAGGATGAGAGATAGATAATATGGTTGTACATAATTTACGTTATCTTAATCCATAGTTTATTTTTATATATGGATCACTTTCCAAGTTTTAAATGTTAACCAAAAAACCTATACCTTTTGTATTAAGATTCTTCATAATAAAATTACTTTTGGATATATAAGAAAAAAAACAAATCTATCCCATTCTTTAAACATCAAATAACCAAAAGTTATATTGCAAAATAAATAAAAAAAACTACTTCAATCAGTAAAATTTTAAAATAGAGTAGCCATATGTCTATTCAAAAATGAAGAGCACCAACATGTAAATTCATATATCAAAAAGTAGAAATATGATAAGACTTGTCGCATATAACTACTATATCGATAGAATGATCGGTTCATTGTCCTATCCGGTTTTCACAACGCACCATGGTTAATTGATTACACATCTCTCTATATTCACCTATTGAAATATAGTTTTTGACAGTAAAATATTGGAATCCTTTCCATAGAAATAAAATCAATATCTTAAATATGAATAAAAAATAATACCTTTGCAACTCAATGCCACATTTGCCATATGATTTGAAATATTGTTTATAACCAAACATCAAATGCATGCATTGTTAATAATTGCAAGTGATTCCCTAATATGGGCTGGGCATACTTCAAAGCTGAACCCACTTCTTTTGTCCCAAATAAAAACAAAACAAAACAAAACATCCATTCCTAAATTTAGCATGTGTGTCTATATGCTCTATTCTTATATTCCTAGAGTGTGTCGTGTCGTCTATGCCAAACACGGCTACACCACATATCATGGAAGTTGAAAGGTACCTAACAGAGACGAAAACAACAGGAAATTTGTGACTGGTAGTGACCCTTCACTATTATCAAAGTTCTAAAAACAAATTCTGGTTCAATAACAAAATAATATTTATAGAGTTATAACCAAAGTAAATAATATGAATTTTAAGACAAATAGAGACACTGGCTTATTGTTCTTGAGCAGCCAATTTCATCTTCAGCTCCTTTTTGTTCACCTAAAATTTATAAACAAAATGACTAATTAGCTTTATGGGTGTTTTTAATTCACAAGTTCATTTAAAACATGTTATATTTTACCTTTCCCATGGCATTTCGAGGCAATGAGTCCCATAAGAATAATCGAGTTGGTAGCTGGAGAAAGTAACACGAGATCAGTAGATTTCTACATGCTCATAAGTCATAATAACTTTACACAACTATATTAAAATGAAAAATATACGAATAGTTAGTTTACCTTGTATGGTGCAAGTTTCTCTTTAGCCCATGAACGTAGTTCATCTAAGGTTATAGCAGGCTTTGATTCTTTTTCGCGACTTGTTTTTATTTCTATATTTGGTACAATTATTGCAGTTACAGCTTCGCCATAAGTTTTGTCAGGTAACCCTAACACACAACATTCTGAAATAGCGGGATGCTGCATAAAAATTAACAATAAATTTAAATAATTTAAAATGCATTTCCCATTATATTATTATTTAATAAATAAAAATTGTAGACAAAAACTTACTTCAAGAAGAATTGCCTCAATTTCTAGTGCTGATAATTTGTATCCACCTACCTTCATTATATCAGCATTGGTACCTGAATTTAGGACATGAAATGAAAAAAAGTGTCACATGAGTATTTATAATGATATGAATAATAATTAGTAAGTCTATGAATCTTACGTCCCAAAATTACATAATATCCATCTTCATCTATTTTAACAGAGTCACCAGTTTTGAAAAATCCGCCATCTATAAACGATTCCTTGGTTACCTGATAGGCGAGTGAATTCAGCATAAGCAGTATAAATTTTTACTTACTCATACAAAGAAATAACAGTACCTCGGGACGTTTCCAGTATTCCTTAAACAACGAAGGGCTTTTGATACAAAGTTCACCAACACCCTCATTACCATCGTTGTCTGCAAGAATCTTGGCCTATATTTTTTTAAATAAATATTATTAATAACTGTATATTTTATTCATTTGCAAAAAAAAATCCCTAATTCCAAATATTTGCTAACCTGCACGCCTGGAAAGGGTTTGCCTACAGTGCCTCCTTTTCGTAGTCCTCTTAATGGATTTGAAAGGGCCATGACAAACTAAAATGGTAATTAGTTATAATCATTAGAAAAATGACTAATAGTTAACAACGATCAGAATAATAAGAAAAATTTTCAGTTTACTTCTGTCATCCCGTATCTTTCCAATAGTTTATGTCCTGTAATGGCTTCCCATTGTTGCATGACAGGCAGGGGTAGGGCTGAGGAGCCACACATCTATTCAAAACATTAAATTACTATTGAGATAATATAAATTTTGGAAATAAGAAGTCAAAACTCAAAACATTATATTCTTATGCACATGTTTAGGTAAATGAATCACACACACACACTTAGAGTCAGGATCATATACAAAAATAAGTTAACCTAAAAAAGTGGGAAACAATATGGGTCCTTGACTCCTTGGTCAAATCAAGTCAATGGCTACGATTCATTCAGTGGCATCGTAGTTAATTGGAAGTTCGTAAAGGCTGTAAAGGGAAAAAGAGATATTTTCCCCCTTATGTTGACTTTTTTCATTAAATACTAGTTTCACCATTTTTTTTAAACTCAAATAACTTATATACTTCATCATTTAAAAAAGAAAACTTTTTTTAAGTGTAACACACTGCACGAATAACAGTTTTGTTAATACCATTTTACAGTGTTGCTATGCTGCACAAGTTAGGACCGAATTCTTACTATGAAAAATATGGTCCTGTTATCCCATTTTATATGGTATTGTTCGTAAATAGATGCAAATGCCCTTGCCCATAAAATCCTCACGCTTACACATGCCTGCTCTTCATTTCTTCCAACGTTTTTAGGTTAACAAGTTTTTGTACAGGAACCAGACACTCTCTCTCTATATAGACACAAATATATACACAAAATATCTTTGAGTAATTACCATTAGACGCAGCTGACTTCCAGCATAAGCAGAAGCTGCTTGCAAGTCTGGATCCATAGCCTCATAGCCTTGTATCAACCTGGTATACATTGTTGGAACCTAAAAATCAAAATGATTTCAGATGAGTAAACAGTGATAAAAAGGTATATGAAATTTGTAAAAGAATGGCATACCCCTGTAAATACAGTTGTTGCATCTTTAAGTTTAGCCCCGTCTTTGGGATATGATTCACGCCACCTTTTCCAGATACCGCTCACACTAAACTTTGGCATGAATTCAACCTTAAAAATATACATATAGAAACTCAAAACTTTGGCCAATAAACTTAATTCAACGGATAATAACATAATAACTGTAATAACTAACCATGGAACCAGCATAAAGAGGAGCAAACAATGCATTGAAGAGTCCATGCACATGTATTGATAAAGTTAAGGATCAATCAAAAAAATCTGATAAACATTAACAAACAGGTATAACACATTAACATAATTTAATTAGATATTTAGGATATGGTGTAATGGCAGGCAATGCAGAAAACAATCGCTTGATGTGTACTCCCAAGCTGTTGATAACGTTTTAACCTGAAATTAAGCGTATAATAAATAAATACAAACCAACCAATCTACAAGTTTTTTTTTCAAAATAATAATTTGTTATTTTTTATTAATGTTTCGTAATAAAGTGCACACAAAATTACCTGTGCTAAAATGCTGTTATGTGTATGAACAACCCCTTTAGGTTTCCCAGTTGTACCACTAGTATACAAAATCAATGCTGGATCATCACCTGTGTATCAAAAACAACATATACATAAACTAATAAAATTGATATCATAATATTACTGATATTACATAATTAGAAAATGGGCAAAATGCACGAAAGTTTCAAATTTTCCACATTTTAGCAAGCACAAAAAATAATCTGTTTTTAAAATTTATGTACAAAAATAGTTTTAATTGCTAAATCCAAAGCTACATAGCAGGCACATATGCACTAAAGTGTCAAATAAGATTTAACTCGGTTACTAAAATCAAGAAATGTGAGTTAATTTCTACTCTCCATATAATTTAAAATAAGATTTAACTGATTAACTTCATTTCTGTTTCTTGTAGTTTTACCCCATGAAATTACACATTGATAAAATGAATAAACACCTTTTACTTTATCTGAGAATTGAATTTCTTTCTGAATTACACCATCATTTACATCATTACTAGGAACATCAGGTATTAGAGAAAACCGAGCCGCAGTTTGAGCTGCAATTTTTTGCATAAGCTCACTATGATCCTCAGTACTCAAAATCATCGACACGTCCTATAAAAACACGCTTCTTAAAAAACCATATGATCACCAAAAAAACGTAGGAAAGACAAAATAAGACAAGAAAGTAGAAGTTGTTTTCAGAGCAAACCGAATCAGTCATGACATGCAACAACTCAGCTTCTGGGTAGCTTAGTGCTAGCGGCACTGCTACACCGCCACTCAACCATACCGCTAGCACTCCCGCCACAAACTCAGCAGACGGTTTAGCCACCACACCTATTCTAGCTCCATTCAGACTCTTATTCTCTGTGGTTCCATCAACCTTCAAAAATGATAAGTGATGGTAGTTTAGACGTTTATAACTTATAGATATTCTTCAACACTCAAATCCTATAAATACTTTGAACTCACTGTTTTTTGGTCATGGTTGGATAACAAATGAGATATTTTCCAAGCAGAAGAAACTAGATGACTGAAGCCATAACTTTTGTTATCAGCTTTGAGAGCAAGATTGTCATGAGATGTAGACCCGTGACTCTCAACCGCTTTAACAACCTCCATGAATGTTCTAGAACCTGAAGCTATGAATTTTATAAAACTTAATCAATTTATATAGCAATCAATTAGCAAGAAAGAATGATACAATTCGATGATCCCTAATGACTATCAACTCATTCATGGAAAACACTTCAAAAACCGAGGTATACCGAGTCAAAACATTTTAACAAACACTTGGCGGTCGAATTACAAATGCAACAGTAAACCAACAATTTCCCATCTCAAAGCCTAAACTTTTAACAATTACAATTGCAAGATGGTGTTAATCCTGAACCCAAGTCAATTTTGAATTCTGATGATCATAATTAGAGTTCAATAGCCCTGCTTGCGGTGCGCACATATGATGTATATATGTGTGAACCCTCGGGTGGGCAAAAGTGAAATTGCACTAATTTTGACGTTATTTTACTAA
This sequence comes from Bidens hawaiensis, assembly GCF_021521415.1. Lineage (NCBI taxonomy): Eukaryota > Viridiplantae > Streptophyta > Magnoliopsida > Asterales > Asteraceae > Bidens > Bidens hawaiensis. The sequence continues at coordinate 19,336 of NW_027500629.1, forward strand.
TCTCGTGAAAATAACGTTAAAAGTGACGGACGGTTAATTAGGCATCATGTAGTGGCGTTGATAGCTGAAAGATAAGGGTACATGCACCGATCAGCCGGTGTCCCGATGATTGAGTGCTATGTGCCTTATGTCCAAGGCTTGATGCAAAACTACTATCGAGCCGGGGGTCTCACCGGAAGCAGCCTCTCTATCCCTATGGGGTAGAGGTAAGGCTGCCTACATCTTACCCTCCTCAGACCCTACCATAGCTTTGCTATTGGTGGGATATACTGAGTACGATGATGATGATGATGATGATAATTAGAGTTCAATGTTGCATGTATAAAACTCGATCGATGCGAACACAAAGGATCATTCATATACCAATCAATTAACAATAAAGAAAGAAAGAATTCGATGATCCCAAATGAAATTTAACTCATGCAAGGCAAATACTTTAAAAAAAATAAACTTTGAAAGACAGAAAACTGAGTGAGGCATTTGGTCGAACACTTGGCGGTGGAGCTACAAATGTAACAGCAAACAAACAATTTGAATTCTGAGAGCGTAAACAATAAATGATTAACAATTACAGATGCAGGATCATGAAATGAAGAGGTAATAGAAGTAACTTACCAGAAAATTGACGAAATTGGGGAAGTGTAGTAAACAGAGGGTAGTTGTGGGTGTAGTTATTGTGAAAAATGGTTGTAATAATAAATGAGGAGCATCTGTTCATCGCTATTAGCGGTGAATTTATGGCACCCCGACTTGGACAAAATTATTTAAAAATAATAAACTATTAAGCCACGAAAGATGGTTTCCCACGTTTGTTTCATGGAATCGGAAGAGACAAAAGCGTGTTGTTGTTGATCAGATCAAATCAGCTACGGACGTAGTAGTTATGAACGAGCAAAGACCAATTTGAACCTGAACCCAGTGGTCATGTGGGATTTTGATTTTGCCTCCTCGTCTACTTTTATTTTATCAACACGGCTCTCTTAGAGCATGTTTGGAATTGCTTTTTAAAAGTGCTTATGGCTTTTTGAAGGTTTAGATAACCATCACTGAATTCACTTTTACCTGGGAGTGGGATTTGAACCCGTGACATCAAACAGTGGAAACCTTCGGGTGTGAACTTAAGGTAAAACTTCTTACCACCCCAATAAAGCGATGATGACTTCTTTGAACGTTAATATAATAAATTGAAATTTCTCCATTTAATTAGATATGGTAAGTCCATCCAACAGGGGCTGGCGAAGTTTGGACGACTTCCATATACAAATTTTACAAAAACAAATCAGTTTACACCACTAGGAGGGGGATTCAAAATGTATTTTAAAAAAAATTCATAAATAAGGGGTGTCGGGCTCAAATTTTCGTCTAAAAACGAGTCAAATGAACTCAACTGATCATGTTATGTAGCCAGTTCCCCAATCGATTGGCTGGTTTGGTACTTATAGTTTCATTGCGTATGAGATTGTGGAACTACTTAATCGACTCTAACAATCAATGGGTAAGTATTATAGTAGCATTATGACCCTACATATCAATGAATATCATTTTTAAACGATTTAGTTTTGCTATCTAGAAAGAGTTAGCGAAGCAACCTGTTACTCATTTGTTTTCTATTTCAATGTAAACACTACTCTTTGTTTCAAATGATTTTTTTTTAAACGGCAAGTGTTGGTGACAATAAGGCTCTTGGTTTCCTTTGGTTCGAACATAGAGCTAAAAGAAAAGAGGATAAGAGTGGTAATTTTTATTTCATGTAATTGTGTGACTTGTGTCGGTGGTTGTGTTTTGTGGCTTTGCTCAGGGTTGTAGGGTTGGTTTGTGAATTGAAATGATGTTTGATAAGAAAATGTATAGAAAATAATACAATGTTTTCTTGATTGTAACATATCCATATTCCACCCATTTCATGATATGGGCGTATATGAATAAATTGATTGAAACCAATTTGGTGTAGGAATAAATATGAATACAGAAAAATAAATGAAGATGGGTGACTCTATGGGCCCAAACAATTTTACCCTTCAAAATTTACACTTCAAATAATATCACATGTGAACATTATTTCTCCGGTTCTCTTGTTATATACCAACCAAAGTCCATAGTAACCTAGCAAATAATTATCACTAAACAATATAGTGGTAGAAAACAAGTCCACACCTAGGCCGCTTATTACTCATGGTTATTAACAAAACTAACTTTGCTCATAGCAACGCGACATTAGATTTTAAACATAAATACTTACAAACCCGTGTTGCTGTTTGCCCATACATTTTATATAAAACAATATTTAATAAAAAAAATTGCGAGTAAAGTGTGAGATCCCTTGTTCCTCGAAGATTTTTTCCACCGTTAACAGTGCATATCTTGCTTCAAAAGGCAAGGCTTTGAATCCCTGAGAAGAAAGCCCAACTCCGTAACTACATGATATCAATACCCAAGAGCATGTCGACCTGTATATAAAAACTTTTAGCCCGTTTGACCCATATGAGATAAAGATAACCCAAAAAACCAATTATTAAGTAAATGAGTCGAAATTGTCACCAACAAAAAAAAACAATATACCATTAACTAATTAAGCTGCAAGAAGTGCCATCTCAATCTCTTGCAATGTTTTTCCTTTTGTTTCCACCACATTATTCCTCACAAACAAAAATCCCACCAAACAAAAGCTTGCAAAAATTGTGTACAGAATCAGTGGCCCGAGTTGCTCTAACATCCTCAAAAATAGCAAACCGACAAAGAAATTTATAACCTGTAACATTTGAAATGAAAAGTAACTGTAAAATATATAATCACACATATATAAAACAATAAAACTGAATATTGATGAGAAGAACTATGAATTTACCCAATGTACAGCCATGCAGATTGCCATAGCCTTCGCCCTTGTTCGGCTCGGGAAAATTTCTGACAAAAGAAGTCCGGTACGGGCCCCACACCCATGGCAAACGACAAGACAAATCTGCATTTTCATGGTTATGATCCAAATGTCACATGTCAATTCAATTTTCCACGTTTCTCTTTATACTCTTTTATTTTGTTTATCGTTCATGTAACTCCATCTAAGTTGGGGTATACAGCTCGTAATTTACTGTGAATGCTGAATAGATAGTAAAGCGGTTGACTACTTACAGAAGCACGCCACCCACGGAAAGGTACACCACTGAAGACCCTGAAACTACGGTACTTCCAGCAAGTGCTTGCATGGCCATTGACATTGCCTGAATCAATAAAAATAACAATAAAAATATAAACAAACAAACGTACCCAGTAAAATGTCACTCATAGTAAGATATTGGTAGGGTCTGGTTATAACTTATAAGGGTTGCAACACGAGGACTTCCCAAGGGAGTCAACCATCCTAGTATTACTCTCAAGCACACTTAACTATGGACTTCTAATGAGATCCAATGCATTATATATGAAATGAAAAGCATGAATAGTTTAGATACCATGCCCAAGAAACTGCCAAGAAGAAGACCCTTTCTTCCCAATTTATCCATCAGAACCATTGCGACAACCGAGCCTGTAAGGATTAAAAATAAATGTCAACAAAATACTTATCAGCAGCCTCTTGATGAAGAATATGATGTCACTTTGTGCCATATAACCTGATAAGTTAACTACTCCAACAGACATATTGGCAATATCTGAAGGTACTCCAGCACTCTTGAAGACGGTTGATGAGAAATAAAAAACAGCATTTATGCCGGATAATTGTTGCAGAGCAAGCAGAGCAGACCCGATGAAAACCACTGAATCATGATAACAGAATAAAAGATAGCTTATTATTAAAACGAATTATGTATTACATTGGGGTAAAAGTAAGTAGAAAAAAGTATATGGGTAAATAATTCATTTTTTCAATCTTAAATTTATGATATGAGAAAATTGTTGAAATGCGATGTTTATTCATCTTTTCTGAAATTTAAAAAACATATGAACAAATTTTGTTTTTGTATAGATACAACACCTGTAAGTTATCTGTAGGTTATATTAATTACACATAGCCTATACATGTGTAGGCAAGAGATTAGAAATTTACAAAAACGAATGAACACATCAGTTTGATGGTTTTCATAAACAAAACATACACATTTGTATTTAACGAATACAAAATTAAAAATATATGAACCATTAATAAAAAGATTAAACGATTTAGGCTTCTTCTTTTTGTTTTTAGTGTTTCGTAATGAACCTCACCCTATATAGTACACACACACACACACACACACACACACACTGACACACATGCACACACCTTTGAAATGACGTCCATATAATAACTCTGAAAGCTTTACTCCGTCTACTTCATCCCCTCTGTCCGACTTGGACAATTCCGCCATTGATGATTTGACATGTAAGCTTCCTAGAAGCTTTGCAAACTCTGCTTCAGCTTCGGCACTTCTTCCTCTCTAAATTAGCTCAAAGAACAAAACAATACTATAAAATAAACAAAATCATACAAAATATTGGCAATATAAGCTAAAAAAAACATTCGTAACATCAAGATCAAGAAGCATGTTTGAGATTTTGTTGACTGTGATCATATATTATATTATAGTGATACACAAACAATCCTTACCTTCATAAGCCAATGGGGACTTTCTGCACAGAACTCCATTAAAAGAGCAAGCAAAGCTGCAGGAACCGTAGATACCCAAAAGCAGACCCGCCACCTAATCCAATAACCAGTTTAACATTATTTCAAATCCAACTCAGCATGTCAGGTGCAATTTAACAGTATTCCTACCAACGAGTAACATCCTTTGCTGGGATCCCAATGAAGAAAGAAGAAATAAGCCCAAGACACGTTGCAATCTGAGCGAAGCTTCCGTAAGTGCCCCTCACAAAAGCCGGAGAAACCTAACTTTTAATAATTAAAGGTCAGTAACAAGATAACATAATATAAAAATGCAGAAACATACAAATCAAATCATACCTCTGTAATGTACAGAGCTGCAACGGGAGGACAAACACCCATTGCAGTACCAACAAGAAACCTTCCAAGAAGCATACCTCCAAGATCATCTGATGTGGCACTACAAATTATAACTTCAAAGCATTATGCAAGTTGTCATATAGCATTTTGAGGATCAAATAAATAGGATATCGCATAACATAACATTTAAATAATAAAAGTTGTTAGCTATAATTATCAGTAGTCATTGTTAAGGTTTAGTTGTCTTTATCCCATAGGCCCGTTATAGGTTTGTCTAGGGTTTCCAGTCACCATTGTAATCAGGGTATTCAGATATTTATTTTCCAATTTTTTTTAACAAAAGTAATATCAATACCTCATTGCCGCACCAACTATAAACGGTATGGAACATAATTGGAAAGACCTTCGACGTCCGACCCCATCAGCAATCCAGCCACTGACAGTAGATCCAAGAAAAGCACCTCCTAAGCATGTACTTACCACCAAACCTTCATTTGATAAATAACAAAATCAGTAAAGCAGAAAAAACAATAAGAATTAGGGTTATGATACAAGTCTGCTTTTAAAACACACCTTCAGCCATTGTGTTCCCATGAAAGCCAAGGTCTAAAGAAATACTTTCTAGCGTGTCATTAACCACCCTGGATTCAGAAATACATTCCGAAAACCGTATTAACTTAATCTGTCACCTGTCAAGAACCTATTGAACTTAGAATAATAAGTGGTCCATACCCAAGGTGGTAGCCAAATAAGAATGATGAAAGAGCTGCGATGATGACGTGTGGCAAGGAACGAATCCAAGGGGGATTTCCAGATCCTTTACCTATATCATTCCCTACATACATCCATGTGAAATACCAACTGCATAATTAGGAAAAAGAAAAAAACTAGAAAAATCTGTTTATATTCCATTTCCAAGCTACAGTTTGTTACATCCTTAGGTTGCGAGTGGATATGAAACTAGTCATATAAATATCCTAGACATCCAAGTGTAGTATTATACATTGAATAGTCGAGTTTAGTCCACTTAGATATATGAATATTATAGTGTAAACACAAAATTCCCTACAAACATAATACAAGATCCATAAAGGATTCGTATTATTAGACTAGTTATATAATAATAGTAATAATTATTATTAATGTATAACATTAGACAAAAAGAACAGTAAAATCTCTCTCTGTATGTTCAACCACTTAGCTTGCGAGGTAATTCACTAAAGTATATGATGTATATTATTATTATTATTATAAAGACAAGTTGAACAAATTGAATAAAATGCAGATAATTAAATAGTAGGAATGAAAATACCTGCTAAACCGTCTTCTCTGTCCTGGCCATTAAGTCGATCTCTGGAAGAAGCACGCTTATAGGTACTCGAAGTGTGTACATGATCTCGTTGCCGTCCTCTCATATTCACTTACCTATCTGTAATTGCACTTGCATATGAATCAATGAATGTAGATATATCAGATTAGATACAATGCGATTCAATTAATAAATCGAATCTCGTTACCTGAATGAAAGCGAGTGACGGCGGATCGGTCAAAAGGGAGAAGTTATAACGTGCGCCGAGTAGTTAGCTTCACACCCATTAAAATTGGGAAAGAAGCAACCAACCGTGTATGTATATGTATATGTATATGTATATGTATATGTATATGTATATGTATATGTATATGTGTGGGTTGTTGAAGGAACAAGGAAAGGAAAAGAGGATGAGTAGCAGACTGACACGTATACACACCACCTTAGATCTGGTTACTTTCGTGTTCTCGTTTAATAAGTTAAAATTCATTTCAATTATTTACACATATGCTCCTTATAACTCTACTTAAACTCACTTTTAAAAAGTTTTACGGGTTTGAATCTATAGACTAACGGTGATGCGAAAGTCTATGGGTTGGGATCTGTCTAAAACAGGTAATCAAGAGCTTCTTTATAAACTAAAACATATTGTCATACGTATTAATATGAAGAAAAACACCCTTAAGAACAAGAAAGAAATTAAAGATTACATTGTTGATAATTGATGAATGGAACCTAGAGCCGGAAGCGGCCTTATATAATAGAGTTAAGTTGAGATGAATCATGAGACAAAAAAAAACCAGGAGGATTATGACAAGACAAATCCAAGAGGCTTTAATTATTTATAAGCTCAAAACTAGTGAACCCAACATGCATAGATAAAACAATTTAATTAGAATAAAACAATCCTAACATGAATTATGAAACTGACGAGCATATATATATATATATATGGGACGGATCTTGCGAGAAGTGATATTACAGCGAGAAGTGTGAGAAGTGAATGTGTAACTTTATTAATCCCTAATTTTTCACTCCGTTGCTTAAGATGTTACCTACATGTATGTAGATTGGTTGTATTTATGTCTTAATACACATTCAAACCCACATATACACATACAAACATAAATACACATATACAAACATACGTAGCTACACACGTACATACGTACCTACACAACACACCTACACATAAGAAATGGAGTACGTGAAATTAAGGATTAATGGAGTTACACCTTTACTTCTCGCACTTCTCGCTGTAAAAAAACTTATGAAATGATCCAATACCTATATATATATATATATAGGTTAAGGATCCTAGGAAAACCCTTTGCAAATTGAGAACTTTGAGAACCATTTTGAACCACTAAAAACACCTTTAAAAAAATATTTAAAAAAATCATAAAACAAAAAATAATAAAAATTTTTAAAAAGTAAAAAAACCAAAATTCTTATATTTCATTCCGGTTTCATTAAAAAAATAAATAAAAATACAACATAAATAAAATAAAACGTCGTGTTATACACATATGTATAATTTTATATAATCTTTGGTTACGTAATATACACATATATACAGTATCATTTATCTTAAATTATACACATGTGTACAAAAAAACCATGTAAATATACATATATGTATATATTATACATATGTGTATATAATTTAGCTAAAACGAGTTTTTTTTATGAAACCAGGATGATAAAATAAGAATTTTGGTTTTTATACTTTTTTGATTTTTGTGTTTTTTTTTATTTTATGATTTTTTTTTTTATTTTTGAATTTTTTTTGTCCAAAATGGTTCTCATAGTTCTCAATTTCAAAAAGGTTCTCTCATGATCCTGATCCTATATATATATATATATAGGGGTGAGATCTAGAGAGAACTCATTTTAAAGAGAGAACTAGAGAACTACTAAAGAATTATTTTTAACTATTTTTAAAAAAATATTTTGTGCTTTTTTTTTTCTTTCCTCATTCTAATAAGATGATATTGATACTAAAAAAAAAACCTTGTCGGTGTAGTACTGTAGTGCATATGTGCACTAATGCCTATTTCATATATACAATAGTGTTTTATTGTATATAATACAACACAATTGTATTATCCAATACACGCTATTGAATATATGTAATACGACACTAATAATTGTATGCAAAACACATTATCGTATATATGTAATACAACACTAATGCACATATGAACTATATCGATTTTTTTTAATTTTTGTATATAATATAACACTATTGCAAATAAACAATACAAACAACTATATATATGCTATTCAACACTATTTCAAATATCAAAATGCACACTATTGCACATATGCATTATAAAAAAAGTCGGTGTATTGCATATATATGCATTACTCGTTAATTTATTTTATTTTATTTTTATTTTTATATTATTTTTGTGGTGAAAATAACAACATATAAGAATGATGAAAGAAAAAAAAATTTAAAAGTATTTTTTATAATTAAATTAAAAATACTTCATTATTAGTTTTCTAGTTCTCTTCATAAAATGGAGTTCCCTCATAATCCTCTTCATATATATATATATATACTTTTAACAGGTCAAGACAAGCTGGAATAGTGTCGTCTCATGACAATGATAAGTCGGGGATATTGTTTGAGGAGGAGTTTACAATAATAATAGTATCTTCGGAAGTTGAAATAATTGATTATGAGAGTGATAGATATAGTAAAGAAAGAATTTAAGGTGTTGTCCATTTTGACTTATAAGAAATAGTTTAAAAATTGCTAGTTAACATAAATTGTCATATTGATTTTCAAAACGGTAAAATAGTTATTTTACACATAGTTAACATGTGCTTTTGACAAAAAGTAATGTTTAGTACCAAACATGTTATAAAACAAAAGCTATATTACTTAAACATGCAACTTTTAAACTTAGAGTTTAAATAAAATATTCATCCAAACTATAAGGACTGTTTATGTAATTAATCTTTTAAACATTTTCATGGCTTGTAACAAAATGACACTTGGAAAATTCAATAAATGCTGTCACGCATTCGATTTGTATTTTTTCATAAGTTGGGCCAATATGCAAATCAAAACCATCACGCGTGGTGGCCCTTAGCACACCGCCGCCGCTCCCTTGTCACGCTAAAAAGAGTTGTTTGCGTGATGGTTGTCACGCGTGATGATGGGTGTATTCCAAGAAATAGAGCCGTTGGATGTAGCCGTTGGAGGAATTGGGGGGGGGGGGGGGTTTAAATAAAAAAAACCAATATAAAACCAAAACAAAAACATAAACCAAATCCAAATCAAAACCAAATCCAACTCAAAAACACTCTCAAACTTCCCCTTCATTCACAACAAAAAAATATGGAATTTTCGAAACACTCGATGCCCTTAGACACCGATAGCTCTTCGTCTTCGGACAATGACATTCTCGAATGATTCCCGTTGCTATACAAAGAACTTGAAGGCCCGAGCCGTCCAAAGAAAAAAGTGGTGGTGCGTGATCGTATACATGCCCACGACGTGCTAATGAACGACTATTTTGTGGAGGAGTCGAAGTACAATGACGAGACGTTTAGGGAACGCTTTCGTTTGCCGAAATCTTTATTCTTAAAGATTGTAGCCGACGTCGAAGCAAACGAAGATTGGTTTCAAGAATCTTACGACACGAGAGGCAAACAAAGTTTTACGCCGCTTCAAAAATGCACATCCGTTATTCGTCAACTAGCGACAGGTAACCCACCCGACCAATTCGATGAATACTTACAAATGTCTGAGAGAACTTCACGTGAATGTCTACAATTCTTTTGTAACGCGATTATAAAATTGTATGCCAAAGAGTTTATACGAAAAACAACAAGACACGACATTACACGTCTTTACGCCGCACACGAGGCTATATGGCATTTTCCAGGGATGCTCGGTAGCATCGATTGTACACATATCGAATGGAGGAATTGTCCACGGGAGTTGCGAGGGGCGTATGTTAGGGGTAATATCAAACGACCGACCATCTCACTAGAAGCGGTTGCGTCAAATGATTTATGGATTTGGCATTCTTATTTTGGTGTTCCCGGCTCAAACAACGACATCACTGTTCTGTACACATCACCGTTGTTTCAGAGCGTAACATATGGCATCGCACCTTTCTGTCCGTACTTTGTCAACGAGAGATATTACAGACGTGGCTACTATCTTGTCGACGGTATCTACCCGCAATGGTATGTTTTTGTGAAAGCCTTTTCGTTTCCTGTCAAGACCAATGAAAAGGCGTTCAAGAAGTTGCAAGAATCGGCAAGAAAAGATGTTGAGAGAGCTTTCGGTGTTTTAAAGGGTAGATGGTGCATACTCAGTCGACCGGTTCGTGCAATGAAAAAACCCACAATCTCTAGCTACGTGTATGCATGCATCATATTAAACAATATGTTAATAAAAGAAGATGGAAATGCAATTTCTCATGATTGGGTATCGGATCCTCCGACTCAAGTTCCCGTTCCCGATGATGTCCAATTAGACTTGCGGGATGAAGATATTCATCATCGGTTGAGATGGGATCTTGTTGCGCATATAGGTTCTTTAGGTTTGGAATTTCCGGATTTAGTCGAGGAGTAGACGTTCGTTGTAACTTTTATTTTTTATTTCTAAATTTTAAGTTGAATTATGTTCTATTAAACTATTTTTTTATTTTTAAGTTCTATTAAATATTGTTTTAATTTTTAAAGTTACAAAAAAAAATAAAAAATAAAAAATTCCATCACACACCATCACCCCTAGTAAAAAACCATCACATGTGATGGAATTTGGGTTGGTGATGTGACACAATATAATTGGGTGGGGTGTGTGATGAGTGATGCCACCACATCCACCACCCCTCCCTCTAATTAGTTTGTTGCAATACAATGATTATCATTTTTCTATCATTTAACTTTTTTTTTATTATACCCGTTTTGAGAAAGAAGAATTGCAATTACAATCTGTCAATTTTCCAATATCGAGTGGTCCTGATTAAAAAGAATCTTGCAAAAAAAAAAAGTTTATTATGCCTCGCAAATATACTTATGAAACTTTAAATATTGTACGTTATGTCTTGTTAAGTTGTTATAATCCTCATTTAAAAAGTTGGATAAGACGTTATACTTTTTAGAACAAAGGTGATGCCACACCAACGTATATATCAACATGTTCATTATAGGAAGAAAGAATAGTCATACGTGTCATATGACTTTGTTAGTAGTCAAATCCGTCATTTATTTGTCGATCAAATACGTTATATCGGTTATATGACTCGGCAAACACCACCTCATAGTCTCACACGAGCTTTCATACAACTCATATGACCAATTTTCGTTTGTCATACGGCATCATACAACCTGTAGGACACATATAAGTGTTGTTCGAGTAGTATGTCGGTAGTGTTTCTTTAGTTAGAACTTATGAAAAGGGGAAAAAAGAGCTTTTTCAAGATTTACAGTTATGTAAGGCCCCGAACCCGGTAGCCCTACTTTCGCGTCGGATTTACTCATAAACACAGTTCTTACAAATCAGAGTTCATTAAAACTTTCGCGGAATATAAAAACTTTCTTAAAACATTTCATATCAAAACACGTCTTGTCTTAAAACATCATTTTGCCTTTCAAAATAAACGAAACATTAAACTTAAACATCTTGAGTCTTCCGATGCCAGCCTCTTATTCAGTGCCACGTGTCTCCTCAAGCGAGATGCCTCCTCCTACTCACCTGCGTGCATACTAAAAGTCAGCTACGCTGAGTGAGTTCTAGTTAATCAAGCAACTTATCATACAACCACTACATGCATCATATACGTATCCGAAGACACGTAGTCCACTATCTAACCTGCTTACCTTACCACTTAGCCTCTTATTTACACCTACCACCTTACCACTTTGCCACTTTAATAACGTATAACGTTATGCCACTTTGCCACTTTAATAACGTTTAACGTTATGCCACTTTGCCACTTTGCCACTTTAATGACGTAGTCACGTATAGGCTTACCCTACCACGTACTATCGTCATGCCACTATCACTCTTACTACACCCTTGCCACTTCTAACACGCTCTACCTCTACTTATCTACAACATGCTTCATATCATTTACATAATAAGCAAGTCACATCATAGCATACATACACACTAATAACCACTTGGCAATCACTGTCCTTGGCGATGCGTGCAATATCCGAAGATCGTTCACGCACCAACAAGTATTATATAATAGCTACCTCGTATAACATCTATAGCATACACTTACCACTTAAGGTAAGTGTATTCACACTTCACATCGAGTATGCACACAGCCCCGAAAACATAACAAGGAAATGGGGCTAGAAACTCACCTGAACTCTGCCTCTTCCTCCGATAGTTGTAAATCCCTTCTTTAACTGAGCTCGGCTGACTGTATAAGTTACACGTATCAATACTCGCCTGATCTAATCTGGTGGCCTAGTATTAGCTTACCTTTACTTATCGTTATAATTTATTTTCTAATCGAACTCGACTTTAGGCGAAGTTAAACCTTAGGCGAACTTAGCTTTAGGCGAAGTTAACGCTTAGGCGAACTTAGCTTTAGGCGAAGTTAACCCTTAGGCGAACTTAGCTTTTAGGCGAAGTTGTCATCAGGCGAACTTAGCTTTTAGGCGAAGTTGTCATCAGGCGAACTTAGCTTTTTAGGCGAAGTTGTCATCAGGCGAACTTAGCTTGCAGGCGAAGCTTATCAGGCGAACTTAGCTTGCAGGCGAAGTTGTCGGCTGCAGCTACTGTTCGTCCTTAATCATCTTCGTTTCTTAACCAAATAACTCGATTTAGGTATCCACGTAATCGTCTGACCAGCGCCTACAAACCCCAACCATCAAATCGGCCTAACATCGATGTTTAAGGGGTGCGATTTAGGCATATAGGTTACGGGTTCTTTTAGGTTAACAATTAACCTATCAAATGCTAATCAATTCCAGTAATATTTGTTGTTTTAGGTTCGTTTATAACAAACTAACACAGATCTATGATTTCCCAAATCAAACCGAACCTATACGAACGATTTCTAACTATAAACGTACCTTGAACGAGTCGAACTACGAACCCGGTTAAGCCTTGATGTTGTTTTGGTCCGTCACGACGTTCCAGCACCAACAAGCTCGGGTTTTCGCCTTCGGATCTTGGTTCGGGTTATAAGATGGTGTTGTGTGTGTTTTGGTGGTGTATGGAATATGTGAGAATGAGGATTAAATGGTGATTAATGGTATTTATATTTAGGGATCATGGGCTTAAGCCCATGGACTCTCCTTCCTTCTTTCATAACCCAAGTCCATAACCCATATCCATTACCCAACACTAGCCCGACCAATACCAACTCCTACTCTATTTATTTATTTCCCGATAACCCGAGTAAACTTTCCCTCTATTATTAAGTAATAAAATTAATATTATTTTGGAAATTTCGGGATGTTACAAGTTATGAAACAGTGATCATGGTTTTCCTCACATTGACCATACTGTTAAGATGCTTACAGTTATTATTATTTTTTAATGTTTTGCATTTAAATCTTTTTTTAATGTGTTTGAAAGGGAGTATTTTAGAAGGTAAAGACAACTGTGTATTGATAGGCTGATGATCCATCATCACTCAGTTGATTATAGTTTGTTTATTATGTAGTGGGGTTAGTGGATTTATATTGTCTTCGTTCAAAGGACCGCACTATTAATGAAAATGAAGAAGACGATAGCAGTGACTCGGCTTCAAGTTTCCTACCAAATTCTAAGATTCCAAAAGCTAGTGTAGTGTTCAAAGCCGCAACCTGGTTGTTGATGTGTACAAAATTAGACACATTATTTATATCATTTATCCCCAATTTTATACACTTTTCATTACAAATCCATTGAGTTTGATACTAAATTATTTGTAACATGGATTTGTAGGTTTGAATGACGAATTGGTCCAAATAAACAAGAAATAACAACCAAAAGGACGCAATTCAAAAACCGAACAAAACCGGGAATGAAGTAACAAGGTCCGAAATGGGAATGAAGCAACTTGGTCCGAAGGAAAACTGATGAACAACCGATAGAAAGAACGAAGCCGGAAGAAATGAAGATCAAAAGCACTCGAAGATAAAAAGAATAACAAGACACTGACAAAACTTATGGGCTGTAAAGATTTGAAGACTAAAGACCAGCTGAAACTTATGACCCATAAAGATTTCCAGCATTAGTTGACACTTATGGGTTGTAAACACCCTTACGACCTATAAAGAACCGTCGGTCATTATTGTATCACAAAAGTCGTCGTCGGTGTAACCAAGATCTAGAAAATTCGGAATAGATAATATCAAAACATTTAAAAATAAAACTTATGGGTCATAAAGCAATCTTACGACCCATAAAGACTGTCGGTAGGAAACATGATCCTAAAAATCTGGAGTTGGAGATAAGTTAAGATAAAAAGTTACTCCTATGGGTCATAAGGATACTGTTGAAAACATTACGACCTATAAGTGTTCCAGATTTTCAGCTATAAATAGCAGCCCGAGTTTCAGCCAAAGACACACCATTTCTCACATCTCTTCTCTCTAATTAGCTAAATAAACTCCATAGGAGTGCCAAGGAGGTTCCAAGAGTCTCGAGGAGGTCCAAACCACTTCCCGGGAGTTCCGAAGCTCTTCCCGAACACCCCACGAGTAGTATGTCTTTACTTTGTAAGTTTACTTTGGTTATGTTAATTGCTATGTTAGGCTAACAATCTATTAGTTTCGACATTAAGGGCTCTATTTTGTATTATGATTCGAATGTGAAATAGTTATGTGATTTTATTATTGAAAGGTTTCGTTTGTATAATTTCTTAAACTTTAAATCCAAAACTCTGTTAGGATTCAAATTAGTTTGTTAATGAAACTGATCAATTTATTAATATGCTAATGACGTTCTTCAAAGTTAAAATATTAAATATGATTTTAATCTTGATAAATAAGGAACAAATGACGATTTTGTGTTTGTCTATGAATTCAATTTCGTTATAGAAATTATACAATGTGATTTGGTATTCCGAACAGTGTGAACACTTAATGATAATTAATACTTTCATCACATGCAACTCGCACGTTAAGATCCGAACGGCATGAGCTTAGGGTAGCGAGTTGGCTATAACTAACGAACTGCGCTTAGTTTGACATAGATGGAGGGAACGTCCGAACGGCGTGACGTTTAGTATTGATACAAATCTTTTAATAATAAAAATCATTACACCATAATTATTGATGATCGCAACTCGAATCAGAAGTATGAAATACCCCTTGTGTCGGAACTATCTTTAATAATTGTTTATTCTAAGTTAGTTATTTTATCTCTTAGCTATATGTTAAATATTTGTACTACTACTATATAGTTTATGCTTATATAATTTATTTATTTGCAAAAAACCCCCCAGTTACGAATACTTGTTCTAAATCGTTCTCGGTTATAAAATTGTTAAAACGCATTCCCTGTGGACAAGAACCTTACTTCTACTCATACTATCCCTAATAGTGTGTAACATAGTGAGTTCACATTTATAAATTTATTTGCTGGAGCTGACGACAACCTAGACAAATTGGCGCCGTTGCCGGGGACTGCGTCCAAAATTTCACTTTTATGCCAAGATCTTTAAGAACTGGTAACCCACTCGATATCATCTAGAAATAGAAAAAACCGCAAAGAGATTAAGGAAACAAGCAAAACTTCGAAAGAAGTTAGCAAATCATTCAACCTCTACTCAATCACCACCATTCGTTGACATTTGGGAAAACATTTCCTTGTCAAGTGACTCTGACTCATCTTCCACTCCCACGTCAAAAAACTCGACTTCGACCCAAGATTCGGACCCAATGGAAGTAGCAAACCCAGTCGAGCAAACCTTTCGAGAATGGGCGAACCACGATGTTCCCCAACAACCTCTTTGTATCAATTATCCCGCTATGCCAAATTTCGAGCTGAAATCAGGCCTTATTCATTTATTGCCAACCTTCCGAGGCCTGGAGAATGAAGATCCTCACAATTTCCTCAAAGAATTCCACGTCGTGTGCACCGGAATGAAGCCAAATGATGTCATAGAAGATCAAATCAAACTTAGGGCATTCCTCTTTGCTTTGAAAGATTCAGCGAAACATTGGTTGTATACCCTAACGCTAGGGTCAGTGACAACCTGGAATGGACTTGCAAGAAATTTTCTTGACACATACTTCCCTGAAGCAAAAGCGTCTACTCTTCATAAAGAAATCACTGGAATCAAACAAGCAAAAAGAGAGCCTCTACATGCTTACTGGGAAAGGTTCAAGGAACTATGCAGCAAATGTCCTCAACATGGAGTCTCTGAGCATCAACTACTTCAATACTTCTGTCAGGAATGGCACCCATGGAGAGACGATTGCTGAGTGCCTCAAGTGGAGGAAACCTACTTGACAAAACCCCAACCCAAATCAGAGCCATAATCCAATCAGCTGCGGATGACACGAAACACTCAACACATGAAGAAGAATGGTATCCATATGTACCACGTGCTGTGAAAGGAATGAGTACTCCTCACATTGAAACTCAATTGGCTGAGTTAACAAAAGCAGTCATGATGCTTACAAAGGATAAAACAATTGAAGCACCACACGAGCATGTGGAATATGCTTAGAAACAGGACACCCCACTGATATGTGTCCAATGTTGCAAGACAATGTCGAACAAGCGAATGCAGTTGGCGGATATCCTGGACAAAACACAAGGCAATACGATCAACCACGAGTAAATCATAATTGGGGACAACCCACCAACTTTGGGTACCAACAAAGACCACCTCAATATCAACCACGTCAACCCTTTTCAAACCCACAAAATTTCCAACATCGTCAACCGCAAACACAACAACCAAGCAGCTCTGGAATGTCTTTAGAAGATATTGTGAAGAATCTGGCTGCCAGTACTCAAACGTTCCAACAAGAAACAAAGGCCAGCATCAAGAATCTGGAGCAACAGAAGGCTCAGTTAGCTAGTTCAGTGAGTAGACTCGAATCTCAAGGAAAACTACCCGCACAAACAGAAGCAAACCCTAAGCACAACGCTTGTGCCATCACGTTGAGAAGTGGAAAGAAGTACGACGGCCCAGAACTGAAAGAAGAAGAACAAGAGGTCGTTGTTGAAAAGAAGACTGGAGAAAAGGATACTTCCAAGTCAAATGAAGTAATACCTAAGTTCAAAGTCCCTCCTCCATTTCCCTCAAGATTTTTGAGCACGAAGAAAGAAAGAGAAGAGCATGAGATCATGGAGACGTTTCGAAAGGTAGAAGTAAATATTCCACTCCTTGATGCCATTAAGCAAGTCCCTCGATATGTTAAGTTCTTAAAAGAACTTTGCACTTCAAAGAAAAAGCTTAAAGGGAATGAAACCGTCAAGGTCAACGAGAATGTCTCCGCCGTCTTACAAAAGAGACTTCCACCAAAGTGCAAGGATCCTGGTGTTTTCACTATTTTCTTGTAAAATGGGAAATCTAAGCATACCAAGAGCTATGCTTGATCTCGGAGCCTCTATCAACGTCTTACCATACTCCATTTTCAAGACTCTTAACGTAGGACCGTTGAAAAGGACAGGGGTAGTCATTCAATTGGCTGACAAATCCTTGGTCCACCCAAAAGGTGTATTAGAAGACGTGTTAGTGCAAGTGAATGAGCTGGTATTTGATGGTCGGTTAATTTGTATATGCTTTAGTTCGTTTATTATTTAGTTTTAACTGTTTATTCTAGAACTATCGATACTTCATACGTGTTTTATTGGATTTCAGGTCATAGGCGTTAAAGTACTCAATATGGACCTGCTGTGACACGGAATGAAGACCCGGGATGTCCAACACGCAAAACGATGACATTTGGTGAAGGTTGCTGTAGCAGAACCCATCGCGGTACGCGATCGGTATGTTGAAGATCCCATCGCGGTACGCGATGGGATGTTAATGAAGTTGACTTGTAGTCAATAGCGGTACGCCATCGTCTCACAGAAGGCCCCGTCGCAGTACGCGACGGGTTTGCAGACGGGATTTTGGTTTATAACATCAATTTCATCAAGATAAAACCCTAACTCCGTTTTTGAAGAAGAGAGGCGATTTCCAGCAGTTCCTATAGGCGATTTCACCATCCTAGCTCGTGTCAAGACCATATCTATGATCCATATCATCCGTATTGAAGATTCGATGATGTCGCGGCCCGGCTAATCTCCTAGAATCGCACCCGGGATGTATAGTTTGTAACTTTTTACAGTTTTTCTCATGTGATTAAGGATACTTATGTTTTGTTATTGATGATTAATATATGATTATTGATGTTTGGTATTTCTGAGTGTTCGGTCGGTTTAGGTTTACATTGGTCTGAACGATCTGTTACCAGTTGCTAGATAATTAGTCATATAACTGTTCGATTAGATTGAATACGATAAAACATACAATTACCCTTAACTAAGTCACACTGGCAAGGACTGTTTGATAACTAGTGCCATGTGTAAAGTAATTGTTGATGTCTAAGGTTTTGTCTGATTGATCAGTTTTCAGTTAATCGTTAATAATTAATCTGTTAGGTTGCATGAGATATTATTGGTTGCTTACTTGAATTCCCGGGTGTGATTTGCTTTGTTAACTGTTTGAAATTCGTTTACTTGTTCATTGCTTAGTTCTCTGAATTTACTAAAAATTGCTTGTGTGATCATCACTAAAAATTAGTCACTTCATAATATTAAATCTGTTACACGAATACATTGACCACATACTCCTTATAATACGATACCCAACTTGCTCTAACTACTTAGAATAATTAGGTTTTTGATTGACTCAAACGACGGTCAACAGTATTTCCCGCTGATTTCTATATGCTAGACATGGAAGATGGTGACACTTCAGACTCAAGTTCCATTCTGTTAGAAAGGCCATTTCTGAATACTGCTAAAACAAAGATTGATGCTTATAGTGGTACCCTCTCAATGGAATTTGATGGTGAGATCATAAATTTCAAAATTTATGATGCTATGCGGTATCCAAGCGATGTTTCATCTGTAAATTGGTTAGATGTAATCGATCCTTTAACTGATGATTACTTCGAATTATCTAACCATGACACTATTGCACTAATCTTGAACAAAAGACTTGATGAAGCATCAACAAAAGAACTCGCTGAAAAGTTCAAACTTAAAGATGAGCTCCCTCATGGATACACAACCTAGGTATGAAACAACCAAGCTGCAGTTACAAGTTACTGAACAAAAGCTCCTACCATCCATTGTGCATCCACCAGATCTAGAGTTTAAGACTCTTCTTAATCATCTTAAGTAAGCTTATCTTGGAGATAATGACACATTGCCAGTAATCATATCCAACAAACTGTCCAAGAACCAAGAGGATGAATTGGTTAACATGCTTAAGCAATACAAGGAAGCAATCGGTTGGACCATAGCTGAATCAAAGGTCCGAGTCCATCCCTTTGTATGCACAAGATCCTCATGGAAGATGACTACAAGCCCACACGTGAAGCACAAAAAAGATTAAATCCTCCCATGATGGAAGTTGTCAAGAAAGGGATTTCGAAACTACTCAATGCGGGTATGATTTACCCAATCTCTGATAGAAAATGGGTAAGTCCAGTTCAAGTTGTACCCAAAAATACCGGTATCACTGTTACAAAGAATGAACAAGGAGAATTGGTTCCCACTCGTGTTCAAAATTGGTGGAGAGTGTGTATTGACTACAGAAGGCTAAATGCCTCTACTCGAAAAGATCATTTCCCTTACCTTTCATCAATCAAATGTTGGAGAGGTTAGCAGGTAAAACTCATTATTGTTGCTTAGATGGATACTCTGGTTTCCACCAGATACCTGTTGCACCCGAAGACCAAGAAAAGACAACATTTACGTGCCCTTTTGGTACGTTTTCATATCAGCGAATGCCATTCGGTCTTTGAAATGCCCCAGCTACCTTTCAAAGATGCATGGTAAGTATTTTCTCAGATTATGTTGAAGAAATAATTGAAGTTTTTATGGACGACTTTATTGTTTATGGAAACTCTTTTAGTGAATGTTTAGATAATCTGAAAAAGATTTTGGAAAGATGCATTGAGACCAATCTTGTGTTAAATTATGAAAATGCCATTTTATGGTAGATCAAGGTCTCATTCTTGGACATATTGTTTCAGAAAAAGGGTTAGAGGTAGATAAAGCGAAAATTGATGTTATCAAAACTTTACCTTACCCTAAAAGTGTACGAGAAGTACGCTCTTTTCTTGGACACACAGGTTTTTACAGGAGATTCATCAAAGACTTTTCGAAGATCAACAAACCTTTGTGCGAACTCTTACAAAAAGATGTAGAGTTCTTCTTCTCAGAAGAGTGTAGAGAAGCCTTCGATGCATTGAAGGAGATGTTGGTGACATAACCCATAATCCAACCACCTGATTGGGACCTCCAATTCGAGATTATGTGTGATGCTAGCAACTATGCAGTGGGAGCAGTGCTAGGGCAAAGAAAAGACAAAGTGCCATACGTGATTTACTACGCTTCTAAACAACGCAATTACTCGACTGCCGAAAAAGAGCTTTTTAGCTATTGTCTTTGCTTTGGAAAAGTTTAGGCAATATCTACTCGGTACCAAAGTAATTGTTTTCTCTGACCACGCTGCATTAAGGTATCTCATGACAAAGAAAGATGCAAAGCCAAGATTGATTCGATGGGTGCTTCTACTTCAAGAGTTTGACTTAGAAATTCGAGACAAAAGTGGAAAGCACAATTTGGTGGCTGATCACCAGAGCAGGATCATCAAAAATGATGACCCTATGCCATTGCATGATTTGTTCCCTGATGAAAGTTTGTTTGCTGCACAACTGGCTGCACCGTGGTATGCTGACATCGTAAATTACCTGATCACAGACACTTTTCCCTCCGATCTGACTCGTGCTCAAAGAGAGAAAATTAAGAAGGAGTCAAGATATTACGTTTGGGACGAGCCATACCTTTGGAAATATGGTACCGATCAAGTAATAAGAAGATGTGTCGACACAAGCGAGGTACCCTCAATTTTAGATTTTTTTTACTCACAAGCATGTGGTGTGCATTTTGGTCCAAAACGTACAGCACATAAGGTACTTGAATCCGGTTTTTATTGGCCTAGTATATTTTTAGATTCATATATGTTTTGCAAGTCATGTGAGACATGTCAAAAGACTGGAAATTTAAGATCACGAGATCAAATGCCTCTCACACCAATCCTGGTGTGTGAGATTTTTGATGTATGGGGCATCGATTTCATGGGCTCATTCCCGTCTTCATTTGGTAACACTTATATACTTTTGGCTGTGGACTATGTCTCTAAATGGGTAGAGGCAAAAGCCACGAAAACTAATGATGCTAAAGTTGTTTCAGATTTTATCAAGTCCAATATTTTTAGCAGATTTGGAATGCCAAAAGCATTTATCAGTGATAGAGGAACGCATTTCTGCAACAGAACCATCGAATCACTTTTCAAGAAGTATGGAGTTGCACATCACGTTTCAAAAGCTTACCACCCACAAACAAATGGACAGCAGAGGTATCAAATAGAGAAATTAAGTTAATTTTAGAGAAAACGGTCAATCCAAATCGAAAGGATTGGAGCTTACGTTTGAATGATGCGTTATAGGCATACCGCACAGCTTACAAAACACCAATAGGTATGTCACCGTACCGACTTGTTTTTGGGAAAACTTGTCATCTTCCGGTTGAATTAGAACATAAAGCCTTTTGGGCTGTCAAACAATTCAACATGGAGATGGACGAAGCAGGAGTTTATCGTAAATTACAACTTCAAGAGTTAGAGGAGATTCGTAATTATGCTTATGAGAACTCCCGAATTTACAAAGAAAGAACCAAAGCATTTCATGACAAGGCAGTCACACGAAAAATGTTCACTGTAGGGCAAAAGGTTTTGCTATTTTCGTCTAAATTCAAGCTTTTTCCTGGGAAATTAAGATCCAGATGGGTTGGACCATTTGTTGTTACTAACGTTTTTCCTCATGGTGCAGTTGAGATAACAAGCGAAAAGACAGGTAAAACGTTCAAAGTAAACGGACACCGCCTAAAATTATTTTATGAAGGATTCCAAAAAGAAAATCATGACATGATTGACTTGGAGAACCCGACATACATGAACTGGAAAAGTGTGTCCACGTCTAGCGAAAGACGTTAAAGAAAGGCGCTGTACGGGAGGCAACCCGTAGTTTTTATTTTATGTGTTTTTGTGTGAAATTGTTATTTTAACCTTTATCGAGGGATGCAAGATCGTGATTTCTGGTAAGAAAATCAAAAAATCAAGTACAATTCTTGGTCTCGTGAACAATGGATGTCGTTAAAAATAAGTGTGGGGATTTTATTTTAACAAACTTAAAAAAACGTTTTGTTATATAAAGCATTCTTATGGGCCCTAAGTCTGTTCCCCAAACATCTTTATAACCCATAAGAAATTCCAGTTAAGTTTATGGGTTACCTTTTTAAAGCAATCTTATGGATCGTAATTTTATTCTCCAAATATCTTTATGACCCATAAGGAATTCCCCAACTAAACATATGGATGTCATTTTTAAAGAAACATTTTTTTACACCCTACCACACACAGACGACACCCAAAAGAGTGAACCAAGACAAACACCAAATTCCAAGTTTGATTCTTGCTACTAGCGTTCGGTTAAAGGTTAATCTAACAATATTTTGTGTTCAGTTTGTGATTTTTGCGTGTTTTAGATAGTTGTTTTTATTTGGTACTTATGTTTATATATGTTTGGTTGCTTTTACTTACAATTTGAATGAAGTATGACAGAACAACTGAGATAACGAATACCACTGGAAAGGCAAGTAATTTTGAAAATTCACGAACGGTATCTTTAACTTGTTCTGCTCGTAACACTTTGCAAATTTAAAAAGAACAATTTTATTTCTTAATGAGTACAATAAAAATGAAAATTCATACACTCATTGCACAAGAGATAAAATACAACGGTAAAGCAACAAACAAATACAAAACAACAAAGGGAAATATCTCATCCGATGGGAGGTTGTAAATGAGAAAGGCAAGGATCACGAGCATTATTCCGGTAAGCACAAGAACCGGATGAATCATTCTGAATGTGTTCTTCGGGAACCTTGGAGAGGATCAAAATTGAGAGTGTTTTTTGTGAATAAAATAAGATTGTTAATTGGGTATTTATAACTCTTTTTGCAGCGGCTATATAACCGTTGTCCAACGGTCATTTTGTATACGGGTCGTATACGAAAGCTTACGACCCGTATCTCTTGCTAATTTGGTTTTCTAGACACATGGATTATACAGGTTGTACGATTATAATTGATTTTTTGCGCCTACGACCCGTAATTTACAAGACTAGCAAGAGGAACCCGTAACGATCTCTACCGCCCGAAAACCACCAGCAATCCAACTAGGGGAGTTTTCAGTTCCTTTCCACTCGTTATTACCTTTATTCTCACACATTGAGGACAATGTGTATTTTAAGTGTGGGTATGGGGAAATATGGAACCAAAAAACATGAAAACTGTTTTTCAAAACATAAAAACATGTTCAAGTTTTTGAAAATTTTACGACAAATTGTTGCAATTTTAGTTGATTTTTGTACATATATGATTTATTTATATTTAATGATACAAAAAAATCACCAAGTATTTGTTTTAAATGGAAACTTTCAATGCATACCAATTATTCATAAATTTGCATCTAAAATACCCACCCAAAATCCAAGTGAGTTATTGAGCCTTTATCGAGCATTCATCATTATATGCTCATGATTCACTTGATTATGAGTGTGCCACAAAAATGTATACTTTTTAGAACTTGCCATGGATATTCTCGTCAAAGTCATAAACTGTAAAACTATATAATGATAGAGGTTATAGAACACACCCACTAAATTACTCTTTTCCGTTACATCACAAGCCAAAATTTTCCACTAGTAAACCAAGTCCAACCTAACCATGTTTCATTGATCATAACCCACACAGTTATCCTTATAAACCCTTTTCATCCTTTTCCAATTATACCTCAAAAAAAAAAAAAAAACAGTAAGCTCGGTCGAGTTAATTATCAACTTTTCAGAGTTAGTTGTGGTCTTTTACCGGAAGACCCTAAAGAACTGAAAATGCATTCATTCGATTTCAGTCTACTTTGTTGTCTACAATTCGCAAAGCCTAGGTTGCCTACAAAACTTAGGGAGAGAATTTTTCTCTTAAACAATGAGGTGAGGAAAAAGTGGCGTCAAAAGGAGCAAAAGCCACCATTTTGTGGAACATCCAAAAGTGCTATGAAAAGAAGAGCAAAACGTTATGAAAAATGCATGGGTTGTGGAAATTGGTCTCACACTGGAAGATGTAGAAAAGGTCAAACTGAATCCCAATACGAGTATACGCTTCTAATGAGGGTGGGGGCTATTAGGCTCAATGCCAAAAGGTCCATTAGAGTTGGAAGTAATGTTCACTATAGGATTGAGGAAGATTTAATACACATCTTTGACAAAATTGATCTTGATGATCTGACCTTAAAAGAGTCAATTGGTTTGTAAATACAAAAAAAAAAAACGAAAATTAGTGTTTGTTTTTCTTCATTGGTAGAAAGTCGGGATAGTTAGCTAAACCGGGGTAACACTTCACACACAAATAAACCTTCATATATTCCTACCACCAAATCCTAAGCCTCACTAAAACTGCCGTTTCTAGACTCCTCTTGATTTATATAACTTTGACATGTTAAATGGCGAGATACCATTGCAAGCCTATGACAATGTTGCTTTATGGCTAGGCTTTTGAGCGATCACAGAAAATACTAGTACATTATCTGCTAGTTTACACAAAGAAACCGAGTGAGAGCGAACGTGAGGGATGCAAAAGAACGAATAATTGACTATCAAGAACTCCATCTAACAAATACACTTGGTTTAGTCTTTTTCCTATCGCTATATCTTTAAATATTATTAAATTATGTATGTGTGTATATATATATATATAAATCTCTAAAATTGACAATAATTTGTCTAACTTTGATGATCACCGTGACCTCTCGTTTTTACAGATTAAAGCATTGCTTGAGGACAAGCAAACGTTTAAGTGTGGGGATATTTCATGTGTGCAAAATTAGACACATTATTTATATCATTTATCCCCAATTTTATACACTTTTCATTACAAATCCATTGAGTTTGATACTAAATTATTTGTAACATGGATTTGTAGGTTTGAATGACGAATTGGTCCAAATAAACAAGAAATAACAACCAAAAGGACGCAATTCAGAAACCGAACAAAACCGGGAATGAAGTAACAAGGTCCGAAATGGGAATGAAGCAACTTGGTCCGAAGGAAAACTGATGAACAACCGATAGAAAGAACGAAGCCGGAAGAAATGAAGATCAAAAGCACTCGAAGATAAAAAGAATAACAAGACACTGACAAAACTTATGGGCTGTAAAGATTTGAAGACTAAAGACCAGCTGAAACTTATGACCCATAAAGATTTCCAGCATTAGTTGACACTTATGGGTTGTAAACACCCTTACGACCTATAAAGAACCGTCGGTCATTATTGTATCACAAAAGTCGTCGTCGGTGTAACCAAGATCTAGAAAATTCGGAATAGATAATATCAAAACATTTAAAAATAAAACTTATGGGTCATAAAGCAATCTTACGACCCATAAAGACTGTTGGTAGGAAACATGATCCTAAAAATCTGGAGTTGGAGATAAGTTAAGATAAAAAGTTACTCCTATGGGTCATAAGGATACTGTTGAAAACATTACGACCTATAAGTGTTCCAGATTTTCAGCTATAAATAGCAGCCCGAGTTTCAGCCAAAGACACACCATTTCTCACATCTCTTCTCTCTAATTAGCTAAATAAACTCCATAGGAGTGCCAAGGAGGTTCCAAGAGTCTCGAGGAGGTCCAAACCACTTCCCGGGAGTTCCGAAGCTCTTCCCGAACACCCCACGAGTAGTATGTCTTTACTTTGTAAGTTTACTTTGGTTATGTTAATTGCTATGTTAGGCTAACAATCTATTAGTTTCGACATTAAGGGCTCTATTTTGTATTATGATTCGAATGTGAAATAGTTATGTGATTTTATTATTGAAAGGTTTCGTTTGTATAATTTCTTAAACTTTAAATCCAAAACTCTGTTAGGATTCAAATTAGTTTGTTAATGAAACTGATCAATTTATTAATATGCTAATGACGTTCTTCAAAGTTAAAATATTAAATATGATTTTAATCTTGATAAATAAGGAACAAATGACGATTTTGTGTTTGTCTATGAATTCAATTTCGTTATAGAAATTATACAATGTGATTTGGTATTCCGAACAGTGTGAACACTTAATGATAATTAATACTTTTATCACATGCAACTCGCATGTTAAGATCCGAACGGCATGAGCTTAGGGTAGCGAGTTGGCTCTAACTAACGAACTGCGCTTAGTTAGACATATATGGAGGGAACGTCCGAACGGCGTGACGTTTAGTATTGATACAAATCTTTTAATAATAAAAATCATTACACCATAATTATTGATGATCGCAACTCGAATCAGAAGTATGAAATACCCCTTGTGTCGGAACTATCTTTAATAATTGTTTATTCTAAGTTAGTTATTTTATCTCTTAGCTATATGTTAAATATTTGTACCACTACTATATAGTTTATGCTTATATAATTTATTTATTTGCACAAAACCCCCCAGTTACGAATACTAGTTCTAAATCGTTCTCGGTTATAAAATTGTTAAAACGCATTCCCTGTGGACAAGAACCTTACTTCTACTCATACTATCCCTAATAGTGTGTAACATAGTGAGTTCAAATTTATAAATTTATTTGTTGGAGCTGACGGCCCAGACAGTTGTTCACATGCAAATGTTTTTTTAAATAATACTCGTTGAATGTATGCATTTTTTGTATCAAGTCTGTGCTACCCTTTTAGGTTTGGTATATCAAAATTTTCTTCTAAATGTCTATGATATAAGTTTTGATATATATATTATACATTCCGGTTTAAACATGTTACAAGTGATGCGTCATTGTTTTATAAAGTACCATTATTAACTAAAACATGGCTAACAAGCGATACAAACGTAACTTATGACCTTTATTAAGTTTTAATACATAACACAATGAGGGTCCATAGCCTTCATTCACATAAATTATTTATGAAATCTTTAAAAAAAGCAAGTACTATAATGTCTTTTACTCCCATATACAAGTTTATGCATCATACATTGTGCTGCCATTTTGTTGTAACACATAAATATATAAATATGATATGAAGTAATACAATTATGTTTGATATTCTCGTGAACCCATACCTCACTTAATGTATTAGTATGTAATCAAACCGTCACATTTGTTACTAAAATAATATATTCATCACATTACTGCGTTGATATTCTCGTTCACCGGACTGGTCAACTACTAGTTCTGAATAATTGGATTAATGGTTTTCTTCTACTTTCTCATATTCTTCTTTCTTGTTCATAGAGGAGGAACACTTTGTTCATTTGTAAAGAAATTATCACCATCCACCATCGTTTTCACTCTAACCAACCGATCAAAATTCCCCTTAAAATACTTCTCTCCATAAACTTTACCATCCGCGTACCTATTGTTCCCGACAACACTAGTGCCAATATCAAGATCTCTATAGTTCAAATACGCCCCTATAGGATTCTTCGACACAAACGGAGTCATGAACTCGTAAAGAACCCTACTTTGATTAATGTAATAAGCTTCTGCTTCATACCCTCCTTCATCCCAGTTAACACTATATTGAATCTTAAATATATTTCCCGCCCGATGCGGAAACGGAGTCTCCCAATCTCCAATCTCACTCATTCGTCCGCCATATGGGTTGAACACCAACTCCACCACCTTTAGTTCCACCATCTTTTGCCACAAAGATTCAATTCCGTCTCTAGGAATTAGAGTAAGCATGTAATCCGGCTTCCGTTTCGAATATTTTGAAGAAAACCTTCTTTGCAGCAAGATCTCCACCGGTTCTTTAACATTGCTAGACCAAAAAAGCTCGGACTCCATCCAACTCATCGACTTACAATCGTCTTTCCGTATACCTAATTCAGGAAACCCTAAGTTCATAACATTAACAAGACGTTCGGAGTCTCCCAGGAAAAACCCTGTAAAACTTGCATGGATTGTGTTCTTCGTTTTGTCGGGTTTTATATTTAACCTAATGAATAGATCTTTGTCTATCTTGTCGGCTACACGTTGCCAACGGTCAAATATGTCGGTCATGTTTTCTTCTGACGTTTTTGTTACTCGAAAAACCGTGACAGAAGTTTGAAAGACACGACAACACCAAAGCTTGCACCTCCTCCACCTCGGATTGCCCAAAAAAGATCTTCTCCCATTGTTTTTCTGTTCAAAACACGGCCGTTAACATCAACTATGGTCGCGTCGAGAACATTATCAACGGTTAATCCATATTTTCGCATCAAAACTCCGTACCCTCCTCCGCTTATATGACCCCCGACTCCAACAGTCGGGCATACACCGGCAGGGAAAGCATGAACTTTGCTTTTATTCCATATGTTATAGTAAACTTCTCCAATGGTTGCACCTACTTGAACCGTTGCGGTTTCGTCTTTAATATTGACATTTATCGACCGAAGGTTAGACATATCAAGTAGAACAAAGTTAATGTTTGATACATAAGACAGTCCTTCAAAATCGTGACCGCCACTTCGGATTCTAAGGTTCATTCCCATGTTCTTGGTGCAAACGACAGTCGATTGGACATGTGTTTCGTGTAATGGGGTCACGATGATCACGGGTATTTGAGTTAATGATGTGTTGAACCTTTTGTTTCAGATGTAGGCTTGTAATGTTGAAGTGTATGATGAATTGTTCGGGTTATAGATTATTGACAAGACATGATTGGATGAGTTTCGGTTCCACATACATTCAAGAAAGGGCTCATAGACCGAATCATCAGTTATGGATATAGCAGACTGAAACTTAAACAGTAACAGTAGCAATAACGATAACGTAAGTAAATCACAAGAACACTTGAATGCATTCATTTTAGAGTGTATGTGGAAGATCAAATGTTTTTTACGAAGTTCTACAAGATTTGATCAAGAAAAAAATAATAATCATAATATATAGTGATACAGTAATAAACCAAAGATACATTTGTTTTATATTTATTAACTTTGGCTAGCTAATGCCCAACATTGTTGTATACTCGTATTCATTCCATAGGTGTCATTGATCTACAAAGTTGCATTTTAACTTGCACTTTGTGTTGTCTAGCGAAAGTCCACCGATCATCCACGACTTCACTCAATCCAATCATGTTTTACAAAGTTGAAATGTTTTGTGTAGGTTATGGAAAGATGTGGGAAAAAAGGCAAGAAAAAGAGAGCTTGGAGGGTTTAATTGTCAAAGTTTCAAAGTTTAATCAAGGCCCGGTCCAAGCCCACAAGTTAAAAGCCTTATATTATATTAAATTATGATAATTAATAATGTCATCAGCCATAAATCCCGAAAATACAAAAGAACCCTAACAAAAACCCTAGTTCCGATCGCAAGGACTGCAGCCGCAAGAAAGAAAGAAGAAAAAAGGAAGAAACCGGCGGCTGTTGATCTTGTAGGCGGCTGGAGAAAGAAGAGGAACCCTTGGGCAGCAGCTAGGGGCTTCAATACATCACAAATCTCAGCCATATTACTTAGTATACATCCTTAAACTTTAATTATTTGTTCAAAACCCTAACTATCTTGATTTGGTCTTTTGATTTGAATTGTTTTGCAATTGTTTGATAGATTGACTTGTTATTGATTGAGTTTGGATCTTGAATGAGTTTTATCATGTTTATATTGATGTTTATGATGTTTACTTTGATTGTTTGTGGCTGTCCAAAAGTGATGAGTAGCTAAACTTGTTTGTTCTACCTAAGATAGATGATTGTTGCATAGTTTTAACTTGTTTAATGGATTGTTGATGTTCAAGACTTAATTATTGATGTAAAGTTTAACTAAACCATGAATTAGATTGTGTGTGATGGCTGTGTTTTATTTGTAATTACTTAATATTCTCTTGCATTAGTTAATTGAATAGGTTTTGATTAATTGATTGCTTGTTAAGCTCTCTACTTGGTGTTTTGGGTTTATTTGCGGGATGCGCAACCGTAGGGATAAGTGGGTAATATATAATCTAAAATAAGTTAAAATACACCTTCTTTGAGACCGAGAGGTGATAAGAAGTAATTTTGTCTCGTTGCTTTTACTTGTTAGAATTAAGACCGCGCGAGAGCGGGTTTTTGTCTTGTCAAGTTTGAGTGTTTATGTGCAATTAGTTGGTTTAATTTGGGTTAAGTTAAATTGTTCCTCTATCCTTGATTTCGTAGTATTCGTCTCCATTAGGATAGTGTGTCGAGGAGACCGAGAGGAGAGTCGATATTTGAACACGTTAATAATTGTTTTTCCGGTTTGTTCTTTAAAAATCAACTAAAATAAGTTAAAGTTTGTTAGAGAGACTGAGAGGTAATTTGACTTTCTTAAACAAGTTTTGGTTGTGTCATCTTTTATAACCGGTGTCTTGTTATTTCTTTCAACATGATTCATTCCTAGGTAGACGTTTTTATTCATTGAATTTAAATCAAAGTTTTCTAAAAGTGTTTTGTCAAACATTTTCGTTTAGTTAAATTAATTTAAGTAGTTAAATAAAATCTTAAAAATTAAATAAATATTATTTTGGTAAGTCTTGGTTAAAGTTTTCTTAATCATAAACGTTTTCACGTGTCTTTGAGTTCGACATCCAGACTTCCTTGATGCTATACTATTTATGATCGGTACACTTGCCGGTTTTGTGTGGTTTCTATAGGATTTTCGTTTTTATAAATTTAAAGCTTAATTGTGATTCGTTCTTTATTTATATTATACATTTTCACAGATCAAGTTTTTGGCGCCGCTGCCGGGGACACGATTTGAGGCGTATTAAGAACGACTCGAGTTAAGACTTGCCTTGTATACTACTTGTCTTTCTTATTTGTTTTGTTTGTTAGTTTAAAATAGTTTAGCTAATTATAATTTCTTTTATTTACTACTTGTCGTACAAAACCGTCGGTAATACGTTCTCTTCTCCTACTTTTTCTGAACCCGTCATTAGGGCTAGGATTATGGGCGACGCGAATCCACTACCGAGGAGGACAGTTGTAGACCGGGCCCGTCCGGTCGATGCTGGCGCGAGATCCAGCATTGCTCCACCAGCTATAGGAGTTCAAACGACTTGGCAGATTCCATCTAACGTTCTGAACACGATTGCTCATTCTGCTCAGTTTCACGGGTTGCTCCACGAGAACCCGCATTCTCATCTCACTCGTATTGCACGTATCTGCGACACGTTTCATCTTGCTGGCGTATCCGAAGACGCCATAAAACTCCGAATCTTTCTGTTCTCACTCATTGATCATGCGAGTCTGTGGCTTGAGTCCCTCCCACAGGGGTCCATTGCTACTTGGGCTGCCATGCAGACCCAGTTCCTGGAAAAATACGATCCTCCGGCTAAGGCCGCTCGTTTGCGTAACCAGATTCATTCTTTCCAGATGGAGGACACTGAGAGTTTCTACGAGGCGTGGGAGAGATTCAAAAACCTACTTGCTTTATGTCCAAACCACGGCTTGCAGGACTGGGCGGTTGTTGAAAAGTTCTATAACGAAGTGACTTACGCGACTCAGAATATGCTCGACACTGCTGCAGGAGGCAACTTATTGACGACAAAGGATACCGATGAGTGCATTGCCTTATTTAACGGTTTAGCCATGAGTGGATACCAGCGACCACCTTCTAAGAGCACCAAAACGGTCGACGCTTTATCACGCGGTATGCATTCAGTCGACGCGAGTACCGCCCTCGCGGCACAGGTTGAGGCGTTAGCAAAGATTGTGAAGGACCTGCAGGTGAAGAGTAAGTTGTGCGAGATCTGTAGAGGAGGGCATGATACCGTTCAGTGCCCTATAGGTTTCCAGGAGGAGGCAGTCGACTATGTTAACAATCCGAACCGAAACCCTAATTCTTTTAATTCTTATAATTCGGGTTGGAGAGGTAACCAAAATCCTAACTGGAGGAACGGAAATCATTCCGGCTTCCAGCCGCGTCAGAGTCTATTCCAGGATTCCGGTGAAGGAGCGAGTGGTGGGGAGAAGAAGCCCACGCTGGAGGAGATGATGGCACAGCAGACTCAGATGCTGTCGCAGCTTATGACTCGAGAGGATTCCCGTCATAAAGAGACTCAAGAGAAATTTCGGGAACACGAGTCATTCATGAGAAATCAGGGGGCGTCAATTCAAAATCTTGAGAGGCAGATAGGAGAGATAGCGAATCGTCTGAATGAGAGGCAGCCAGGTACACTTCCGAGTAACACTGAGCAGAATCCGAAGGCCTTCGCGAAGGCGGTGACGACGAGGAGCGGTGCAGGGGCATGTAGTGAGCAGTGAATCAGGGACCTGCGGTAGATGTAGAGGAGCAGGTAGACGAGGAGATTCAGATGGAGTCTCCACCGGCCAGGGTGCATCAGAGGCGAAGCCCAGGAAGTACAGCACAAGCCGAGGACCAGCCATTACCCAGCACACCACCGAGAGTCTACAAACCTAGACTCCCATTTCCCGGGAGAGTCCGCAGGGATAGAGACGAGGAGTAGAACACTAAATTTCTTGATCTCCTGAAGCAACTTCACCTTAACATTCCATTCCTTGAGGCACTAACTCAAATGCCGAAATATGCAAAGTTCCTTAAGGATATTCTTTCCAATAAGGAGAAGTTAGCTGAGGTCTCTTCCATCCCGCTGAGTGCTGGTTGCTCTGCAGTTTTGCAGAGAAAGTTACCGGAAAAGATGTCCGATCCTGGGAGTTTCACGATTCCCTGCATCTTGAGTGATAATACGGTTGTTCATGCACTGGCAGATCTTGGTGCCAGTATTAATCTCATGCCGTATTCCGTGTATCGCAAGTTGGGTTTAGGCGAACCGAGGCCTACCCGTATGAGTATCCAGCTTGCTGATCGTTCTGTGAAATACCCCCGAGGGGTGGTCGAGAACATGCTAGTTCGTGTCGACAAGTTCATCTTCCCGGTGGACTTTGTCATCCTGGACATGAACGATGATGATAGTGTCCCACTTATCTTAGGCCGACCATTCCTTGCCACTGCACAGGCGTTGATCGACGTCTGTGAGGGTAAGTTGATTCTGAGAGTTGGGGATGAGAACGTCACCTTTGACGTTCGACAGTCACTGAAACACCCCAAATCTGCTGATGACTCCTTATACTTCATCGATACCATCATGGCACATGTTGGAGAGTTTTTCAGCGAAATTTGTGGAGGATCTGCCTCCGACACCCAGATTCTCGATAGGGAGATTCCGGAGATTGAAATGGTTGCCGTAACCAATCAGTCCTTAGATGACGACACCGAGTCGCATACCCCTGAATCTGGCGTGTCTGCCGAGATCGTACGAGACGATCCAATGGACCGACCTTCGGTCGAGAGCCCTCCTTCCTCCTTAGAGCTTAGGGATCTGCCCGCCCATCTTGAGTACGCATTTTTAGATGAAGAGAGGAAGCTTCCGGTTATCATTGCATCTGCGTTGACCGAGGTCGAGAAGGAGAAGTTGTTGAGGGTGCTACGAGAGCACAAAGAGGCAATTGCATGGAAGATTATCGACATAAAGGGTATCAACCCTTCGTTTTGCACTCATAAAATCCTCATGGAGGAAAATTTCAAAACTTTCGTCCAGCCGCAACGGCGGCGTAATCCGAAAATGCAAGAGGTTGTGAAAAAGGAGATTATCAAACTCCTTGATGCGGGGATCATTTTCCCCATTTCTGATATTGCTTGGGTGAGTCCAGTCCAAGTGGTTCCTAAAAATGGTGGCATGACTGTCGTCACCAATGAGAGGAACGAACTCATCCCCACGAGGACTGTGACTGGATGGCGAGTCTGCATCGACTATCGCAGACTGAATGATGCCACCAGGAAAGACCACTTTCCTTTACCCTTCATTGATCAAATGTTGGAGCGTTTAGCGGGTCAGCAGTACTACTGCTTCTTGGATGGTTTCTCCGGGTATTTCCAGATTCCCATAGCTCCCGATGACCAGGAGAAAACACGTTTGCCTACAAACGTATGCCGTTCGGACTGTGTAACGCTACGGCCACATTCCAGAGGTGTATGGTGGCCATTTTCCATGATATGATCGAGGACTCCATGGAGGTATTCATGGACGATTTTTCCGTATTTGGGAGTTCCTTCGATCATTGTTTATCTAATCTTGAGAGGATGATGTCCCGTTGTGTTGATACCAACCTAGTCCTTAACTGGGAGAAGTGTCATTTTATGGTTCGCGAGGGCATTGTTCTGGGACATCGGATCTCGAGTGCGGGGATAGAGGTTGACAAAGCGAAGGTTGACAACATTTCTAATCTTCCCCCACCTACCTCTGTGAGATCCATTCGTAGCTTTTTAGGTCATGCCGGGTTCTACCGTAGGTTCATTAAAGATTTCTCTAAAATCGCGAGACCCATGACCAAACTTTTGAAGAAGGATGCTCCATTTGTTTTTTCTGAGCAGTGTATCGAGGCATTTGATCTTCTAAAAGACAAACTCGTTAACGCCCCGATCATGGTTGCTCCCGACTGGTCGTCACCATTCGAGTTGATGTGTGACGCGAGCGACTTTGCAGTCGGAGCGGTTCTTGGACAACGGAAGGATAAACATTTCCATCCGATCTATTATGCGAGCCGAACCTTAAATGGCGCACAGGAAAGCTATACCACCACCGAAAAAGAGCTTTTAGCTGTGGTGTTCGCTTTTGACAAATTTAGGTCCTATCTGGTTTTGTCCAAAACGATTGTTTATACGGATCATGCTGCTATTCGTTATCTCTTCAGCAAGCAGGATGTCAAACCTCGTCTTATCCGTTGGATCCTGTTGCTTCAAGAGTTTGATATTGAGATCCGTGATAAAAAGGGGGCCGAGAATGTTGCGGCCGATCATCTTTCACGTCTAGAAGGTGCTGAGTTAGGAGATTCGGGGGGCAGGATCAACGACCGTTTTCCGACGGAAAGTCTCATGTTCGTTAAGGCACAGGAGGAGGGTTTTCCATGGTTCGCTGACTTCGCAAACTATCTTGCTGATGGATACCTCCCGAAGTTGTCTTACCAGCAAAAGAAGAAATTCTTTGCTGATGTTAAGTTCTACCTATGGGACGACCCGTATCTTTTCCGTGTTGGTGCTGATCAGTTAATTAGGAGATGTGTAGATGCAAAGGAGGGATGGCAGATTCTGAGCCATTGTCATTTGGGACCGAAAGGAGGTCACCACGGTGCGAGTTCGACAGCGAAGAAGGTATTTGATTCTGGATTCTATTGGCCTTCTATTTTCAAAGATGCACATGAGTTTGTTAAAAATTGTGACCGATGTCAACGTGTTGGTAATATCTCATCCCGGAATGAGATGCCCCAAAATGCAATTCAGGTATGCGAGGTTTTTGACATTTGGGGTATCGATTTTATGGGCCCGTTCCCGTCGTCTAGAGGGAACAAGTACATTCTTGTGGCTGTTGATTACGTTTCCAAGTGGGTCGAGGCCAAAGCATTGCCCACTAACGACGCCCGAGTTGTAGTGAGATTTTTAAAAGGTTTGTTTTCCCGTTTTGGAGTCCCGAAGGCCTTGATCAGTGATCGAGGTACTCACTTCTGCATTGTGCAGATGGAGAAGGCGTTGCAGCGCTATGGGGTCACCCACCGGCTTGCGACCGCCTACCACCCACAGACCAGTGGGCAAGTGGAAGTGAGTAATCGTGGAATAAAACGTATTCTTGAGAAAACAGTTGGTTCGAATCGTCGGGATTGGTCCGACAAATTAGATGACGCTCTGTGGGCCTTCCGTACAGCTTACAAGACTCCGACTGGTTCCACACAATTTCAGATGATCTATAGGAAGGCCTGTCATCTTCCAGTTGAATTAGAACACCGCGCTTCATGGGCCCTTCAGAGGGTTAATCTTGATTTATCCGTCGCTGAGAGTACACGTTTCCATCAGTTGCACGAGTTGGAGGAGCTCCGGGATCACGCATATGCGCAATCATTTCGGTATAAGGAGCGGACGAAGGAACTGCATGATAGAAAGCTGAAGGGTAATAGCAGTTCAAGTGTGGGGATAAGGTTTTATTGTATAACTCCCGGTTGAGGTTATTCCCGGGAAAGTTGAAATCCCGATGGTCGGGACCGTTCACGGTCACTGAGGTTTTCCCGTATGGCACCATTGAGATACAAGATCGAAGCGGGAAGTTTAAAGTGAACGGCCATAGATTGAAGCATTACATTGGAGAGCCGATAACTGATCAGACAGTCGAGGTGTTCCACCTTGACTCATTCACCGAGGATTAGGCGTGATGGATGCATCACTCGGGAGACAGCCCGAGTTGTAGAGTTTGTATTATGATTCTCTTTATTATCTGTTTTTATTTGTTTTATTTCTATTTATAAAAAAAAATAAAAATAAAAATACAAAAAAAATAAATATTTCAAAAAAATCAAAAAAAATAAAAAAAAAATTCAAAAACACAAAAATATGTTTATTTCTTATGTTTTTGTTTTCTATTTTGTACGCCGCTACATGCGAGCGAGTTTGAGTTTTTACAGGTATTATTATGCGCATGGTAGCTCTGATGGCGTTTTGGAACAGGTTCACCCGAGGTTGCGGCCGCGAATGAAATGCTATACGGTCGTTAGTTTGGATCATACATAGCTGATGAAGAATTTGCATCTAAACCAGGGGAGTAACCCGTTCTCTATTTTAATTTCTGTTCTTTAAAGTTTTTATTTCATGCTTTACGTTTTATTTTTATTTTATTTCTTTTCCTTGTTCTCATCGAGGACGATTTCGTTCTAAGTGTGGGGATGGGAATTTATTTTACTTAGTTGTAGAAAAAATATAAAAAAAAATTTAAAATTTAAAAAAAATAAAAATTTTTCACTCGTTTTTCGTTTTCGTACGTTGTTCAAGTTTGTTTATGTTGAAAAAAAAAAGAAAAAAAAATAAAAATAAAAAAAATGTTCCTTGTTTTTAGTTTCTTTTGCGTTAAAGTCGGAGATGATGATTTTATTCGGAAATCGGTTTTTCAAACTACTAATAATATGAGATAAATAAAAGAAAACGCACTTAACTTGGGATGTGTCGGTAGGCTCAGCCTTGAAAATGAAAGGGCAAATTTGATAAAACGGTTAAACGAAAATTTTTTGCGGGTAAAGCGTTTTGTCCGTGGAAAATAAGCAATGAAAGGTCGGGTCATACTCAAGCCTCAAATTTTGGTATGAAAAATTGGAAATATCATGAGTTTTTAAAAATCTGAATACGTTATCATATGATGCTTGGGTAGGTTTAACGTTAGAGTATGCCGTGTAGCCTGTGATATAAATATTAAAATGTTAGTTTAGTGTTTTACACCTCATCGGCCTATGGTTTTATAACCTTAAATCCTGTATTGATGGGATGCTTCGGGTCCGGAGACCATGGGTCTGTATGCAATCTATTTAGCTGGGTATTCACAATTCCTAAGTGGGGTTGTGAATATTTAAAATAAAGCCAAAGAGCAAACCCTTATAAGTCTATAAACATGATCACAACAGTACGAAAGTACAAATACACTACAGACTTGATCATCCACGCTGTTAGTCATGTGG
The DNA here is from genome assembly GCF_021521415.1 of Bidens hawaiensis. Taxonomy (NCBI): domain Eukaryota; kingdom Viridiplantae; phylum Streptophyta; class Magnoliopsida; order Asterales; family Asteraceae; genus Bidens; species Bidens hawaiensis. The sequence continues at coordinate 57,353 of NW_027500629.1, forward strand.
GGTCCCCTTGCTCGCGTCTCATTACCATTAAGAAACGGATCACAAGGGACACGCTACATGTAAGCCCTACAGATAAAATTTTGCATACTCACCTATGGTTATGGATTTGGGGTATTGCTTGATAACGGGGGTATGTCATGTTGTGGGGAGCACTGGCTATAAATAATTGAACCTTAATCATATCTAATGGCTGCTTGGTAGACTTTGATGCTTAAGCTTAGGTGAATAAACAATACCCTTGATCGTCTTAACTATTCATAAATATTGAGCAACAAAGTTTTAATTCTGCTAACTTTGAGGTTTAAGTCAAGTTGGGGTGGTCTGGTCCGGTAAAAGCAGAAAATAAGCGGGTCTTAATTGTGTAAACCACTGAGTATTATTGTCGGATCTTATTTGTCCCGGTAAAGATTAAGGCATGGGTTTAGGTGGACAACAATATCGATGATCGCGGTTTTTGCGGTTTTCTGAGCTTTAAAATATAACTTATATGTTTGATTTAACTTTGATTTTCCGATTCTGATCCAACTGCATTAGACTTTTTCAGGGACGAAAAAGGTTTAAGTGTGGGGATGTTTGATGTGTTGAATAACACACTTATATTTCCTTACAATTTTATAATGTTTTAATGATTTAATATCAAATTTATGTAAGTTTAGGGGGTTAAGTGCAAAGTTTTACAAAGTTGAAATGTTTTGTTTAGGTTATGGAAAGATGTGGGAAAAAAGGCAAGAAAAAGAGAACTTGGAGGGTTTAATTGTCAAAGTTTCAAAGTTTAATCAAGGCCCGGTCCAAGCCCACAAGTTAAAAGCCTTATATTATATTAAATTATGATAATTAATAATGTCATCAGCCATAAATCCCGAAAATACAAAAGAACCCTAGCAAAAACCCTAGTTCCGATCGCAAGGACTACAGCCGCAAGAAAGAAAGAAGAAAAAAGGAAGAAACCGGCGGCTGTTGATCTTGTTGGCGGCTGGAGAAAGAAGAGGAACCCTTGGGCAGCAGCTAGGGGCTTCAATACATCACAAATCTCAGCCATATTACTTAGTATACATCCTTAAACTTTAATTATTTGTTCAAAACCCTAACTATCTTGATTTGGTCTTTTGATTTGAATTGTTTTGCAATTGTTTGATAGATTGACTTGTTATTGATTGAGTTTGGATCTTGAATGAGTTTTATCATGTTTATATTGATGTTTATGATGTTTACTTTGATTGTTTGTGGCTGTCCAAAAGTGATGAGTAGCTAAACTTGTTTGTTCTACCTAGGATAGATGATTGTTGCATAGTTTTAACTTGTTTAATGGATTGTTGATGTTCAAGACTTAATTATTGATGTAAAGTTTAACTAAACCATGAATTAGATTGTGTGTGATGGCTGTGTTTTATTTGTAATTACTTAATATTCTCTTGCATTAGTTAATTGAATCGGTTTTGATTAATTGATTGCTTGTTAAGCTCTCTACTTGGTGTTTTGGGTTTATTTGCGGGATGCGCAACCGTAGGGATAAGTGGGTAATATATAATCTAAAATCAGTTAAAATACACCTTCTTTGAGACCGAGAGGTGATAAGAAGTAATTTTGTCTCATTGCTTTTACTTGTTAGAATTAAGACCGCGCGAGAGCGGGTTTTTGTCTTGTCAAGTTTGAGTGTTTATGTGCAATTAGTTGGTTTAATTTGGGTTAACTTAAATTGTTCCTCTATCCTTGGTTGCGTAGTATTCGTCTCCATTAGGATAGTGTGTCGAGGAGACCGAGAGGAGAGTCGATATTTGAACACGTTAATAATTGTTTTTCCGGTTTGTTCTTTAAAAATCAACTAAAATAAGTTAAAGTTTGTTAGAGAGACTGAGAGGTAATTTGACTTTCTTAAACAAGTTTTGGTTGTGTCATCTTTTATAACCGGTGTCTTGAATATTTTCAATCCGTTGTCTTGTTATTTCTTTCAACATGATTCATTCCTAGGTAGACGTTTTTATTCATTGAATTTAAATCAAAGTTTTCTAAAAGTGTTTAGTCAAACGTTTTCGTTTAGTTAAATTAATTTAAGTAGTTAAATAAAATCTTAAAAATTAAATAAATATTATTTTGGTAAGTCTTGGTTAAAGTTTTCTTAATCATAAACGTTTTCACGTGTCTTTGAGTTCGACATCCGGACTTCCTTGATGCTATACTATTTATGATCGGTACACTTGCCGGTTTTGTGTGGTTTCTATAGGATTTTCGTTTTTATAAATTTAAAGCTTAATTGTGATTCGTTCTTTATTTATATTATACATTTTCACACATCAATCCAATACCAGCCGAATTCACATCTACTCACCGCCGTAATGCCCGGATTCTAATGATCGATTAAACATCTTTTTATATATGTTACTTGTATCATAAGCTATACAAGTGTCATTATCGTAGCCAAGTTCGTGGCATTTTGATTATAAGCTGTACGTTTGCCGATGCTATTTTCGACGTTTACATTTTATTTTTTTATTAGTGTCGGTGTCGTAACAAACTTAACCGATACCGACTGAATTCGAGTTGCTGCGCCGCCGCAACACGGCGGGTTATTTATCTAGTTTATATAACAAACGCTAGAGATGCTTCATGCCGCGGTGGAGTTGAGTTTTTTCGTGCATACATGATACTGAGTTTCATCTGAAACAAATATTATTTTCTCAAGTTTTAAGTGTTCAAAATGACACTTTTAGATCATATTCAAGTCATTGAAGCTCGTGAATCAAGTTCAAATTGACAGCATTGCCATCTAGCCGAAGGATGCTACAAGCTAGTTGAGCTTTAAAATCGAGCTCAAATATTCATCAATCCGAAGCTCAAGTCTACATTATCAAGATTCATGTCTATCAAACCAGGTTCAAGCCTAGTCTAACAACCATCATCAAGTCAAGAAGGGTGTTGTAATGCAACTTGATGTGCAGAAATATATATCAAATATAAACAGGTGACAATAATATATTATCGATCATATGATGACATGATGTGTTGCAAGATATACATTATACAACAACTGAGCATGTACTATGAATATGATCTTCGATTAGAAGAAACCATTTCGTTTAGTGGCGCACCGAGGAAACATGAACTGATGAGCCCTTCTGGATCTGCAAGGATGTGCATTTAAACAAACGGTCGAGATTAAATTGTTTTATGTTGTTTAGAATATACTGCACTAATTATTTACAGCTTCGAGGCTGTTTTTGGAGGATATATTACCTTATCTACAAGCATGTCTACTTGTTCTTGGTACATTTCCTTCAAGTCAACAATATCCGCACGAAGTTCTTCAAGCTACACAAAACAAAAAGATGTTTTTGTAAAGTTCTTTATACCTTTTTAGTTAATGTATAAAATATTCATTAAAAAATACAGTTTGTTCAACTTTTGACATGTTTAACCCATTTGACCTCTTCATAAGTAAATGGATCAAAATTACCTCTTCATCTCGTTCACCCATCAACTCTAGCGCAGCTGTGTGTCTGAATCTTAGTGCCTCTAGCTCTGCTTTAATGCTAGGTAACAAAGCCGCTTCTGACCGTAATTTTTACACTGCAACAAAAGTAATACGCATGTCAAAGATTAGTAGATACAAACATGATGGTTTGTTATGGTAAATACCACAAAGAAAACCAACATAATTTCTTAATTTGTACAAAAACTCAACTAACCTAACTTTGGTATTACAAAGTCCCTAAATTTGTCAAAACTACATGTTAAAAAGTCACTTCAACCAAGTTTTGTATATTAAAGTCTTCTACTTGTCAAAATTTGATGCTAAAAGAAATTTATATCATCTTATTCTGAACAATTTAAGAGGTAAAAAATTATTATTTTAAACTTTGTTGACAAATACAGGTATTTTAGAATAGTTAGGTGCGTTTAATATACCAAAATCGGTTGAGGGACTTTTTTCGTGCAATAGAAATAAAGTATTGTTGGTTTTTTATGGTATTAACCCACTTTTTGTTTGTTTTCTTGATAAGAAGAGTGAAAAACGGAAAAGATACCTCCTTAGTCATTTTAACCAACTCCTCAGATAGAGAGTCACGAATTGTTTCCATGGATGCCTAAAATGAATGAAGAAACAAAAACATACGGAATCAGACACATGGAAGAGGGTGAACGTAAAATTATATATGTAGATGTGGCAAAATGTGTTGTCAATATAATGTAACCACATCAGAATGCTATAAGCAATGTTTATGGTTTAACATAGTGTCATACTAATCTAGACATGTAAGATGCAACTTCACCCTCCTTTTGACGCAGAGCGGCTTGAAAAGCACTTGGGGTCATGCTCTTTAGATAAAATGAGCTTACGTTGGGCTCACGATGGCTATACTCCATACTACTTAAATTGCTAGCACTTGAAAGTCTGCGGGTCAACCCTATATTAGAATTAGGTATGCTAAGGAAATCATTAGATGTGCCAAAAAAAAAACAAGTCATGTAGGCTGTGTAATAGGTCAAAACGGTTAATTTATATACGGGTAAGATAGGTTGAGCCAAAATGCATATACCGCCGTTCTATGTAAAAAAAGTGTATTTTTTTTCTATTACATGTAACATGACTTTTATTTATCTTTTTTTTAGCGTTGTATGCATGGTAACCTTTTATATCAAGTAAAGTTAGGTTACTTGCATACAATGCTAAAAAAAGAATAAAAGCTATGTTATTAATAATGGAACTGGTCCGGTTCCCTATTTGAACCTGCCAGTTATTGGTCGGACTGGATTTCCAATTTTTATTAATTTTTTTTCCATATTTTCCCTTCAAAAACTTGAAAATGACACCCTGGTAAAAACATTTTTTCTCTCTTACAGTAGCAAGTTACATTTTGGTGTGCTACCTTTAATGAGAGGATTTAAAAGGTTGTATGCATTAAAGATATAACTCTTGACGTGTTTGACATGTTTCGTTTTTAGCAACTTTTTATACTTTTACATACGAGAGTCAACTTCAAATGGGTCGAAATTGTCACTTCTAGGAAATTTATTTATAAATAAAAGGAGTTATGCTCACCATTCGCAGAGACAAACTTGGTTGTGGGTATAGAACTTTGACCACGAACAGGAGAACGAACTTGCGTTGTCCTTTCTAGTTCTATACGTGCAACCTTTTCACGTTCGATATCCTTATTCAAATAAGCTTATTCGATTTTAATTTTTAGTTTTGTATATCTTTTGTAGTTTAATGCTAATTCAGTTTATTCAAAATGACTGCATTCGAATAAGTTTATTTGAACTGGAATTCAATGTTCAGATTTTTAAAACTTGAATAATCCTACTAGAATAACCTGAATAAACCGAAAACGAACCTAATGAACACCTGTACCTCCAAGTATATAAACTTAAAAATGGTTTGTTATATTCACTTTTATTTAATTTTTGTTACAGAGTTTGGCTGTGAATAGTTTGTTCATTGGGGAGGGTTCAGACGCGTCTGGGGTCATAACCAAGATGCTGACAATCAACGGTACATTGCGCCTAGGTGTTCGTAACCCGGCTACATTCTTTGGCATCCATGTTAGCTCCACACCAGTAAACCTAATCTATTCTGAGATTGTGATTGCAACTGGTCAGGTTAGAACAACTGATATTCAAATTTTGTATATCGTAATACACTCAACTATTGACTTGTTAATTACAACTAATCTATATATGTGGGAAGAATATGTATATCAGTATATGTAACGGGCCAAAACGGGTTACTTTAAAAAAAACGACTTGGGTTGGGTTGAATCGCAATATTATTTGATTGTCAAAATAAATATTTGAATAAAACGATTTAAGAGGTTGTCTGCATTAAAAATAAATTTTGTATTCGTCTAATTCGACCTATGTGACATGCATACTAACTTGGTTATTGTCATCTTATCAGTTAAAGAAGTATTTTCAACCAAGAAAAAGTCGAAGGACCGCCATTGTAAGCTTGGAAGCAACAAAAGTACCTTTGTATGGTGCAGGTGCAAGCCTAGTGGTTGCTGATAATGGAGTTTTTGAAATCCCGTTGAAGTTAGAGTTTGATGTTCGGTCAAAAGGGGAAGTTGTTGGTAAATTGGTGACCACGAAGCACCGAAGGCAAATTTCTTGCAATATGACATTGCCGTCGAATATTGTCAAACCGGTTAGATTCAGAAAGAGTTCTTGCATCTACAAATGAATGATGGTTTCAAAGAGTTGGTTGTAAAAATGGAGTGGTTTTTCATTTTATTGTTCCTTTTGAGAAATGGTAAAAATGTGCATGGATTTGTGAAGTCAAGACATTCCATTTTTGGTATGTTGAAAAATGTATAAATGTTGGTTGGTGTGGTAATAAAATGTGGTATGACTTATGAGACTATGAGTTGGATTTATGCTGTCTTGGAGAGGTATTAATGGCAGTGTCACAATAGTAGTTCTCAGTACCGCACTTTGCTAACATAGCGATAGGTCATGTATTGATTAAGTTGTTATTTGGCCGCGTCGTCTAGATTCTAAACCAAACCAAAGTTGTAAACATACAATCGGATTCAACGACCTTAGTAACTAAAAAAAAGACATTCTACATAGTATTATCATTATTGGAATTTCCTAATGCAAGATGGATAGACGTTAGACAAAAGATATTCTACATGGTATTATCAGTATTGGTTGTTACTTGTTAGTGTATATGGAAGACAATGAATGGTGTTTAATTCTCAAAAAAAGAAGCCAAAGTGGCAAAAATATTAGAAGACATAACGTGCTTGGTTTTATATGGATAAAGAATAGATCGAAACAGAAACACAAATCTATTCTTTAAATAGATTGACATAACTTCTCATTTTTGTAATTTTGCATCATATAGTAATTTCTTGTGTGTTTGCCTTACTCTGGCTTGGTGTTTATTTTAATAAAAATTACCTTTTCAAAAAAAAAAGTTTATTAACTAAAAATGTTAGGGGCAGTAACGTAGTATAGTCACTTTTGGTTACCGGAATTCATAAATTTTTGTGGAAGGTTTTAAGTTTGAATCATGCGTCCATCTGGGTTTTCGTCTTATCTTGTGTTACGTTAGAGAGTTTTGCTCTTGTGCCGGTACAACGACTGTCAGGTGGCAGCCTGCATTATGGTTTCATGAGGAAACGTTCAAGTCAAACTCTGAAACTAGTTTGGTCCCGGTTAAGATAACAAAGTTAGGCTAAAATAGGATAACATGACTCTTCAATTTGGAAAGTATGATAACCTAAACACAACAAGAAAGTCAAAGGTTAAAAAATTGAAAGTACAAAATATGTAATGAAGTCTAAATAATATGAAAAAAATAAAAAATTAATTATACCGCTAAAGTTTGCATAGAATAAAATGATTACTTTTTTTACATAAATATCAATTAAATAAATAAGCAAGTAGTAATTACATTGAAACCGAAGATAAACAGGCAACAAGCTATGTCGCTATTCATTTTTGAATTGCAAAACCCAATCTTTTAAAAAATACATTCACTGATTTTGGAGTCATAAATTACTATATTCGTTGAACTCGGCTAAGCAACTCTACAACTTCAGGCACGAGAAAACCAAAAGTATCAAAAGCAAAATGAAAAATACATGCTGGTTGTTAAGACTCAAGACATGTCTTCTCATGTCTAGTCACATTGCCTAAAACAACTTTTAAAGCAGCTTGACCAACTATGAAACTAGTCAACCACTACTCTGTCAGCTCACCAAAGAGGAAACTCTTGTTAAATCCACACACACATGTTTTCCTCCTATCCATCCAAACACTAAAATGTCAGCCGATCGAGAGATGATCTTCCCTTTGACGGGTCAGACAGGAAATTCACATGTGCTTCTTTCTTTACAGAATTCCGACCCGCCTGAATATGTCAAAGAGCACATCTCTAACCAGTTCGTGTCGATAAGAAACTTTTTACGATGTACTACGTGTTCCAATACGAGTTTAAAATAAAATTAACCTTAGCTTTAAATATATAAATTTACATACTCATAGTCTATACAAACCCACCGTCCAGTCCGGCCCAACCCGTTATAATTAATTAGTCAACTTGTAAATTACTTGCTTTCCAGAAACACACACACACGAATCTCGCATTAGTCGCTGCACGTCTCACGGGATCTTGATTTTGATTGATTGATTGATTCCTGTATTGTAGAACCCTTACTAAACCTTATAAAACTAAAATCTTGATTTCTTTCTTCATCGATCCAATTACAATTACACAGATCTCATCTCACTAATTCACATTCACGATGCTTTCTCCAAAACCCACTTCAAAATTCATCTATCTCACCATAATCCTCCTAATTTCACTATCTTTATTCATCAATTCAACCATTTCTCAACAAGATTCAGACGAAGTTGAAATCAACGATCTAATCGCACTAGACGAAGAAGAATCAGAATCAGACACCCAATCACCCCCAAAACCCTCAGATGTATTAACCAAAGCTCAAAGAATCGTTCTTGAACTTAATAATGATAACACCCAGAAAGCAATTGATGGAAATGAGTATGTTTTCGTTCTGGGTTATGCGCCGTGGGACGTTAGGAGTGCTGAACTGATGCCCAGGTTTGCAGAGGCTGCTGGGGCTTTGAGGGAGTTAAAAAGTCAGGTTTTGATGGCTAAAATTGATGCTGAGAGGTACCCGAAACCCGCTTCGGGCCTTGGGGTTAAAGGGTATCCGACTTTGCTTCTGTTTGTTAATGGGACTGCTCAACCGTATACCGGTGGATTTTCGTCGTAAGATTTGGTTTTAATCTTGTTTTTTTTATGAATTTTGTTTTGGGGGTGTTTCGGATTTGGGGTGTGCGCGGTTTGGTTTGAGTCGGTTTTGAGCTAAATCTAACAAAAACTGAAATTTGGGTTTTTAAATTTATTGAAAACCGTTTGTTTTCGGTTATTTTTTAAAATTTTGGTTTCGGTTTTGCATTTGAGCTTGAAAATTTACGGCCACCATTTTTTTGTTATGATTATGTCTTGGGAGTGTTTGGGATGGCTTATTGATCACTTTTTAAGTGTTTAGATGATGGAAAGTATAATCTTGGTGGATTCAAGATTAAAGTTTTCGTCTTTAAGTGAAATTATGCTGTTTTGTGACATTGTGATACAATAGGTTATTTTTAAAGCACACATTGAAACACCCCCATTGGTTGGTGAAAGTGTTGTTAATTTTGTTGGTGTGAATTAGGGAAGAAATTGTGATTTGGGTGAGGAAGAAGACGGGTGAGCCCATTATCAGAATTGACTCTATCGATGAAGCAAATGATTTCCTTAAAAAACATTCTACGTTTGCAGTTGGTTTATTTGATAAGTTTGAGGTATGTGTTTCTCTGCTCTTTGTTTATTTATTATAACAATTAATTTGCAGACACAAGTGATCACTCATGTCTAATTTTTCAGGGCCCGGAGTATGATGAATTCGTAAAAGCAGCAACTGCTGATAATGAGATTCAGTTTGTCGAGACGTGCTCTTCCCAGATTGCCAATATTCTGTTTGAAGATGTTAAGTCTACTGGCCCGTTTTTTGGAATTGTGAAAAGTGAACCCGAAAGATACACTTCGTATGGTAAGCTTAAGATTTGGTAATGTAAACTTTATTTGTTTGATATATGTGAATTGTAGAGGTGACAAGATAGTTGGGTTGGACGAGTCAAACGGGTTAGGCTTAAATGCGGCATTTTCTAGTACGGGTCAGCTCGACCATGCTCGAGCTCGGCTCGTTTAACTTTCAAGAGTTCAAGCTCAGTTCGTTAGCCTTATGAGAGCTCGTACTCGAGCTAGGCTCATTTCAAGCTCTATTTCTAAAGCTAAAGCTGCGCTCGTGAGTAGATTTATAAGCTTGAGCCCGGCTCATGTATTATTTATTATTTTATTTATATACATGTATAATTATATTTTTATATATAGTTAATTATATTTTTTATGTATTACATGATATATATTATTTAGTTATTTACATCTTAGTTTTATATATAATAATTATTATATAATATATTTATTTATTAACTAAAAATAATATAAATAATAGTCTTGTTTAGGCTCGTGCGTCAGCTCAGGCTCTTTTATTAGGATCGAGCTCAATTAAGCCGGGCCCGGTTCCGATCTCGAATAGCTCATGAGCAGCTTGGCTTGTTTACACTCCTAGCGGATTGGGTTGATTTTTTTTTATATTTTATAAATAAGTAATGAAAATTTATACCATTTTTAACTCTCTTATCTGTTTAAGAATGCTATTATCTTCGGCTTTTTGCAGAAGGTGGTTTTGAGAAGGACAAGATTCTGCAATTTTTGAACGATAACAAGTTTCCATTAGTCACGTTTCTAACTGAAGTCAATTCTGTTAAAGTTTACGCCAGCGATAAACTTCAGGTTTTCATTGCCTTAATTTGCACTTATAAGTTCGTTTTGTGCTCTTTTGTTCATTGTTGATTCGTTAAACATGATAATTTGTGTATGTGTTCTAGGTTTATGTCTTTGCAGAAGCTGATGAGTTCCAGAAACTTCTAGAACCATTTCAGAATGCTGCCAAAAAATTCAAATCAAAGGTGGTTAACTTAGATATTTTCTTACATCTAGACCAATGTTAAACCTTATATTATTATCAAATATCATAATTATACTTTGTGACTGCAGATAATGTTTGTATTTGTTGACATCAAAGACGACAATCTTGCAAAACCGTTCCTAACTTTATTTGGGCTTGAAGATTCAGAAGACACTCTTGTTAGTTTCATAAATCAACATCAACTAATTAAACATATTTTTTTCTCTGATTTAGTTAAAGATTTACAACAATGTTTATGATTTTTTATTTGTTTTGATAGGTAACTGCTTTTGATTACCAAACTGGTGCCAAGTATTTATTAGAATCGGACCCAACACCTGCAAATATAGAAGTATTGATTCAATCATTATTATCTTTCAATGTTACTTCTATAAGTATGAATCTGACTGTGTTTGTTTTTTAATTTCTTTCTCTAGGAGTTCGGTTCGGGGCTCCTAAAGGGTGTTTTGCCTCTGTATTACAAGTCCCAAGCAATACCAGATAATGTGAGATTCTTATATCTTGTCGTTTCAATGTCACGTGTATATATGTGTGTGTGTCTATGTATGTATAATTATAAACACACACACACACACTCACCTGTTAAAAATTATTAGATTTTGCATAAACGGTTACAGCTGTTATTATTTCTCATGTTACTAATCATCACCATCTTGAATTGTCTAATAACAGAAAGGGGCAGACATTTTAACCGTTGTTGGAAAGACGTTTGATGACTTGGTCCTAAGCAGCTCCAAGAACATATTTTTAGAGGTTTGTATGCTATTTTAATAGTTTAAGTCTATCATTATTCATTTATACAAATCTTGATTTAATATTTTGATGTTGATCATATTCAAGGTACACACGCCATGGTGTTTAAACTGTGAAACCACAAGCAAACAAGTGGAGAAGTTGGCAAAACACTTTAAAGGGTTGGAAAATCTGGTTTTTGCAAGAATAGATGCTTCTGTAAACGGGCACCCGAAATTGGAGGTCAGTGTTATATAAAAGTAGTAGAATGGAGGTGTCAGTTTTGACTCATTTACATATAAATGGGAAATGTTTTGTTGTTAACAGCTTAGATGGGTAAATTTAAGATAGTGTTTTGTCTGTAATGGATCAAATGGGTAAATTTGAAATAATTAGTAAGGGAAACGGTCAATTGGTTGACCTGTTTACATATGAAAGGGTCAAATTGCCCGATGTTTTGTCGTTAACGGACGCCAGTTAAAAAAATAATTAGTTAAAACGGGTCAAAGGGTTGAACGGCTGAGAAGTCACCCACATAATATATTTAACCCAATAAGTTTTGGATAAAATATGTCTTCGGGTCAACCTAAACCGACCCGTATTCATGTTTACCCAACCCACCTATAAAATGGGCACCAAACATGTATTTGACTTGGCATATGTTATTGTTCTACAGGTTGAGGACTACCCGACACTATTGTTCTACCCGGTCAACAAGTCAAACCCGGTGAGTCATTTATTTCACGCCATTATTTCTGGTCAGGATTTGATCTTTAGGGCTAATCTTGTGTCATGTTGCTAATTTTTGCAGATTAAACTGTCTACAAAGTCAAGCCCGAAAGATTTGGCTATACTGATCAACAAATATTTAAAAGAACAGACACACGATGAGCATAATCTAACAAAAGATGAGCTTTAGACTGATTAGGATGATGTTATAGAGAGCTTGAGGGTTAAAAAGGTAATTTACCAAAAACCCGATACCGGGATGGATGATTACAGATTGGGTTAACACGAATATGGACTATCGACATCCTCGTTTATAACTAACTATAATTTATTTTGTGTATGGATTCGATAAGTTAAATTTGGTATTGTGTGTGTGTTTTATGTGCGCAAGTATAACTAACTATAATTTCTTGTCATTGTCTTTTATTATTATTATTATTAATATTATTATTAGTGTACTAAATTTTGTTAATTTGTCGTTTTCTAGTCTTTAATTTGTCATTATTATTATGACATTTTGTTTGCTAGTTTTTGATAGTTCTATTTATTTATATTTATAACTTATTTTATTTGATTTAGGGTTTAATATTTAACAAAATGCAACACAATATATAATTTGTATTTTAACTTTTAAATTACGTGAAAAAAAGACCAATTTACTCTCTTTTGTGTCCCCCAAAAGTTCTTTTCATTCTGGGCCTCCATAGTTGTTGGTCAGCCCGGTTTCTTGATCTGCCTTACACATACAATCAACTTACTAAACTACTAACGTGTGTGCATATTTGTCACATGGTGTTACTAGATAACTAGCGTGGGTACATGTTTGTTAAACATACTGAGAAAACGATTAAAGATAGCATCATAATTGGCATAAAAATTGATGGGTTAAAACAAAAACAAATTACCATAGAAGATATCGAGACAATTGGGCCTATTTGTAAATTGTAAGTTGTCGTCATCATCATCATCGTACTCAGTATATCCCACCAATAGCAAAGCTATGGTAAAGTCTAAGGGTAAGATGTAGACAGCCTTACCTCTACCCCATAGGTATAGAGAGGCTGCTTCCGGTGAGACCCCGGCTCGATAGTAGTTTTGCATCAAGCCTTAGACATAAGGCACATAACACTCAATCATCGGGACACCGGCAGATCGGTGCATGTACCATTGTCTTTCGGCTATCAACGCCACCACTTGATGCCTGATTAACCTTCCGCCACTTTTAACGTAATTTTCATGAGATTAGTAAAAGAACGTCAAAATTAGTGCAATTTCACTTTTGCCCACCCAAGGGTTCACACATATATACATTATATGCGCGCACCGCAAGCAGGGCGTGTAAATTGTAAGTCATAATATGTATCATGTATGTGCACATCTTAGATTTCAGAATAAATCCATAATTTTAGTGTTATTTTTACGGTACATCATTTGGAATTTGCAATAATAGCACATACCAAACTATGATGTGATAGTGCTTTGCAATTGCATCCTCTTAAACTGATTCTACTTGACCAACATCTTCATATATATTTGTTAAAAGACACCATAGAAACAAACTAACAGCTAATTAGTATGTGGCCTAAACCGTGGTCATGTACGAACAATAAACCAGAATCGAGCCCTAAACTCTAGCTACAAGTTAATACCCATGCACATCCGTTCCTCACCAATCTAACCTGCGTGATCAAGTTTTACAAATTAGCCGTGCTACATTTGTATGTTAGTACACAACTAACAGACGAGCATACCTGTACAAAGGTGTCTTCACAGTAAACGTCTGCAACACAACGCCTGTGGACATCTATATAGAAGACCGAAATTGTCAAGCACTTGCCACCGATCATCTTTCTGAGTTCGTCCCTAGCCTCAGGCCCATAATGCATTTCAATTTCGGGCGGAGCTATTCCCCTGCTTCCATTAAAATGGGTTACACTATGTTACTAAAATGGAATGGATAGAACATTTGTAATCACATATTGAATATCTTACAGTATGTTATAGATTAATGTTGCTTTTTGAAAAAACTTTAAATGTTTGCTTCTTTACAGTATGTTAATCAAATTGGTTTGCAGTAGAACATCTTTATTTACATTTTAACATGGTATCTCATCTCGACTTGAACCTGAAGATTTAATATTTAACATACCGTAGCCTGATCTGGTACTTTTTGGTCACAAGTTCTTCATTCCACGTACTTTTCACTATCCTGTGACAACAAGCAGACGTATGATTAGGAAACGTTTTTCACAAACTTTACCACTAAAAATAAGAAATGAACAGTGTAAATACTCATAGTCTCGCGAAGAATTAATTTGTTTCAGCAGTTCACTTGCCCGACTACCGTCCCCCTTCCTCAGTGCTTCGCGACGCTCACATATCATAGATTGCATATCCGAGGGTAAAAAACGGAGGTTCTTAACCGCAACAGAGACAGTGAAATTACCAGCATCTTTTACTCTGTTCTTAATCACCTGATTGGCAAAACTAATAAGAAATCGGGTTTTAAAAAAGCGTGAGTGTTGTAAAATTATCTACTTACAGGCAGTGTATTCAACCGGAACGGGAAGAAGAAAGCATTCTCAACACGTTCACGCAGCCGGTTGTTTACTAGTGGGTAATACTGAGGAAGCCCGTAAAAGCGCAAGCAGCCCTTTAAAACAAATTTTATATTAGTTGATTTAAACCGGTAATCCTATAGTGTATGTACATAAATAGTTTGGATTAGAGTAGAAACCTCAAGGTGAGTAATGTCGATGACGTTTGGGTGGACTTCGTGTAGGGCGTCATAGACAAGTACAATAGCATCTTCATGAGTATACGGTGGAGCTTTTTTCCATGCTTTCATCAGTTCATTGTACCTTCAATTCAGTTTTTGTTTACTAGAGTAAGATATCTTTGACATGTTCTGGGGGTGCAAACGAGCCGAGCCCGAGCTCTACTAGCTCGTTTAACTTACACAGAGCTCGAGCTCGGCTCGTTTTGAGCTCTATTTTCAAAGCTGAGCTCGGCTCGTTTGCTATTTATCAATTATTTTTAATATAATTATGATTATTTTTATATGTTAATTAATAATTATTAGATATGTATTTTAAAAAATAATATAAATAACAAGCTTGGGCTCAGGCTCAGTTAAGCTTGGCTATATCAAGATTTTTAGCGAGGAGATCTCGAGTAGCTCACAAGCAGCTCGGCTTGTTTGAACCCCTAGTCAGGTTCTGTTAACTATAATATTGAAATGACAAGTAAAAGTCATAATATGGCTTAAAAAATTATTTAGAGACAACCACGACCTGTCATTTTCTAATGCTTTATTTGTTTATTATTATAAAATCCATATCCTTAAAACCCTAAACCCTAGTGGTTGGAAATTAATTAGTTAATTAATATACCATGGGGCTATAGATTCTTCCGGCGCAGATATAAGCCAGCACAGGCCTTCAGGAACCTGTAGTAAATCAATCAAACAATACCATATTATATAATTGAATTAGGGTTTAGACACGTGGGATGGAAATTGAATGTGAGAGTGAAGGCCTACTACCTTGGAGTGCGATTCAAAACTGCGGATGTCTTTATCAAGGGCGGCGAACCAGCCGTGGTGTTCATCACCAGCGCCGCCGCTTGTGGTGGTGATGGTTGGTGGTCGTGTGTTTGCCATTATTTTGAGTCAGGGTTTACCGCAAGTAACGACGACAAGGGTAATATGTAAAAAATTATAACCGACTAAAAACTCAACTTTTACATATGTAAAATATTCTTTGACGTTTTAATTTGTTGGCGGGTTTTAACTTTTATCCACTGAACTAAAATGGTAAGTTTTTTTGTTTTTCCTTTTTTTAACACTTTTATTTTATAGACTTGACAAAAAAAAATTTACAAGTTATTAACCAACTTATTTATATTTAAAAAATATGTATATTGCTTATTTATTTTTTTATTTTGTTTATTTATTTTGTTTGTTTGAATAAGTTCTACATTTGGCTCATATTTAATTTCTAGATTTCTTTAAAGTTTATTTTATTATTTAATTAAGCAACTTATATGTTTTATAAAATATATTATTAGACTTTTATAATTTATTTATTTTTGTTTGTTTGATTAAGCGACTTATTTTTATCATTTACAAATTATTATAATATTTTATACTATATTCTTAATATTAACGAGTTATTTGGAGCTTATCTTGTAATCATGCACTCAACCTTGAGGCCTTGTTCCCGGTTGAGCAAGTGTTTAATTGATGCTTGTTTGTTTTATTTTTGATTGATTAAATAAGTTATATATTTTTCTTAGTGCATTTCTATAATTCGTTTGTTTGATTACTCTCATATTCTTAATGAACGAATACAAATAATTGTTTGGGTAATTAAAAAATACAAGTTATATATTTTCCTTAAGAGGGAGTCTCAAGCTTGAATCTCGGCTCATGTGCATGCTCTGAAATATGGGTAATCACCATCGTAAGGGAGATTCAAACATGGATAATGGGGTATGACAAGTGTTACGACTTACGACCCTTTGAGAGAGACTACAATTTAAAAAGAGTAAAAAAATATGTTGATATATAGAAATGATAGACCAAAACTGATTATAACACATTAATTTCTTCACATATTTGAAACTTCGATGTAAAATAAATAAACGGATACTAAAACATAACTGTGTTTCTTTGGAAAATTAGGATAATTACAATTTGAAAATATGAAGAGCAAGATATAATACCTAAATATGTCAATATTCAATTATAGGGTGGGGAATAAAACTGAATCAAAACTTTCAACCAATTTCAACTTGATTCATGGTTGCAGTGGACATGATCTATATTTGATAATCTGTTAGTATAATACTTGTTAGTATGAAGTCACAATTTATAATTTTAGTAATTTGCTAGTATAATACTTGTTATATAAATCGGGTTTGCTGTTTAGAAGGGAGTTACGGTGCAACTTGTTGTCCGGTTATTTGACATTGAACCGTAATCTTTTCACTTTGAATAACAAAACCATACAAACTTTAAATAATACTTGTTAATTAATAAAATAAAGAACGAGATAAAAGAACTATGGATTAATAGGGATTTAAAACCATAATTAGCAACCGGCCATGGAAAATAGAATTGCTACATAAAGGAAATCCATTATATAAAAGACCAACCCAAATGAAATACAACAAGAGAAAACCACCAAATAGGTCATTTTTTCACCAGTACAAATTCCCAACTTTGCTTTTGCACCGATCTTTTAACAATATTATTACTATTTGGGATAGATAACATTATTAATTTATTATTGGTCAATTATCATTCTAATAATAATTATTATTATTATTACTATTATTAATATTATTATTATTATTATTATTATTATTATTATTATTATTATTATTGACATGATACTATCATTACATTATAAAATTAAAAACGAAACTCAAATTTAAGTAAATTAGAAGGGTATGTAAATGTCACCAAATGCATTTAACTAGCGGGCTAACGGCTTAGTCGACTTTGTTCTAGCTCTCAAATTAAGTAAATAAATTGTTTTTATTATGTTTTTAAACATGTTGACAAGTGTCGTTTATGCTATCCATAATGTGAGATACGAAGGAATAAATATATCTAGTGACATGTTTATTTATAAACAATATGAATACCGTTAAACTTGAGCTCAATCAGACAAATGATTTGGAGCAAATCAAGTTTGTGCAGAACAATATAAGAATGTGGTATAAGCGGTTTGTCGAAGCATGAAATGAATCTGACCTGATCCATGACAATGTTTCCACGGATTTTTGAGATGAACGAAACCACGACTTGATCTTCTTCCTCGATTGCTTGAGACCTGCAATGGCTTTTCGGGGGTGTGGAGGTGACTGCTAGGAAATCCTGAGGATCTCTTGTTTACAGACACAAAAATAGGGTGGTGGCTTTTATTGAGCATGACCCTCTTAACAAGGAGATAGAGACCTCCTTATATAGAGAGCCTCATGGCCACCATCATGGTACCCTAATGGGCCTAGCCCAGTTAGGGTTACCCTCCACAAAACCCCCTCAGCCCAATAACATTGTATTAATCCATATAATAAAATAAGCCAAACATAATAAATTTAGGGTCGTAAAACCGGGTTTAGTACCATACCCCTACAAGCCCCCCAGTACAGTGTTGCTCCTAGGCGCGCAAGCGTTTAGGTGGAGCGCTGGACTTTATGAGGTGTGTTAGGACATGAGGCGGTTCTTTCCCTTTTCTTCGGCCTTATCTTTATTGTCTTTGAGTTTTGGGAGGTTTTCCTCATGATGGTGACGTGTTGTGGTCCTTATGATAATGATGGTGCACTAGCATGAATAAGATATAGCACGCCGAATAATAAAAGCCTGCGCGCGAGGCGACTTACGAGCTATGAAAATAATAAAGCTCGCGCGCGAGGCGACTTATGAGCTATGAGAATAATAAAGCCTGCGCGCGGGGCGACTTACGAGCTGTAAAATAACGAAGCTTGCGCGCGAGGCGACTTACGAGCTGCGAGAATAATAAAAGCATGCGCGCGAGGCGACTTACGGATCTATGAGAATAATAAAGCCTGCGCGCGAGGCGACTTACGAGCTATAGAATATAAAAGCCTGCGCGCGAGGCGACTTACGAGCTGTAAAAAATAATGAAGCTTGCGCGCGAGGCGACTTACGAGCTATAGAATAATAAAGCCTGCGCGCGAGGCGACTTACGGGTCTGTGAGAATAATAAAGCCTGCGCGCGAGGCGACTTACGAGCTATGGAATATAAAAGCCTGCACGCGAGGCGACTTACGAGCTGTAAAAATAATGAAGCTTGCTCGCGAGGCGACTTACGAGCTATAGAATAATAAATCTTGCGCGCGGGGCGACTTACGAGCTGTAAAAATAATGAAGCTTGCGCGCGAGGCGACTTACGAGCTATAGAATAATAAAGCCTGCGCGCGAGGCGACTTACGGGTCTGAGAATAATAAAGCCTGCGCGCGAGGCGACTTACGGGTCTGTGAGAATAATAAAGCCTGCGCGCGAGGCGACTTACGAGCTATAGAATAATAAAGCTTGCGCGCGAGGCGACTTACGAGCTGTAAAAATAATGAAGCCTGCGCGCGAGGCGACTTACGGGTCTGTGAGAATAATAAAGCCTGCGCGCGAGGTGACTTACGGGTCTGAGAATAATAAAGCCTGCGCGCGAGGCGACTTTACGGGTCTGTGAGAATAATAAAGCCTGCGCGCGAGGCGACTTACGAGCTATAGAATAATAAAGCTTGCGCGCGGGGCGACTTACGAGCTGTAAAAATAATGAAGCTTGCGCGCGAGGGCGACTTACGAGCTATAGAATAATAAAGCCTGCGCGCGAGGCGACTTACGAGCTATAGAATAATAAAGCCTGCGCGCGAGGCGACTTACGAGCTGTAAAAATAATGAAGCTTGCGCGCGAGGCGACTTACGAGCTATAATATGATGATAATGACTGGCCCACAAGGGCCTCTCCTGCGCAGGATGACTATCCCGGCTTGTCTTCAAAATAATAATGAAGGCACAAATGGCCAGATAATAATAATGATGTCATAGGTGCTTGTGCGGCTCGTAGTCAAACCTTTAAGCTTGGCGCGTGGCCTATGGGTTTATGAGGATTCCCAACCTTTAAGTTTGGCATGTAGCCATGTGGGATATTTATGAGGATTCCCAACCTTTAAGTATGGCGCGTAGCCATGTGGGATATTATGAGGATTCCCAACCTTTAAGTATGGCGCGTAGCCTATGGGTTTATGAGGATTCCCAACCTTTAAGTATGGCGCGTAGCCACGTGGGATATTATGAGGA
Organism: Bidens hawaiensis; assembly: GCF_021521415.1. Classification (NCBI taxonomy): domain Eukaryota; kingdom Viridiplantae; phylum Streptophyta; class Magnoliopsida; order Asterales; family Asteraceae; genus Bidens; species Bidens hawaiensis. Next base: position 77,208 of record NW_027500629.1, read on the forward strand.
TCCCCAACCTTTAAGTATGGCGCGTAGCCATGTGGGATATTATGAGGATTCCCAACCTCTAAGTATGGCGTGTAGCCATATGGGATATTATGAGGATTCCCAAGCTTTAAGTATGGCGCGTAGCCATATGGGATATTATGAGGATTCCCAACCTTTAAGTATGGCGTGTAGCCATATGGGATATTATGAGGATTCCCAACCTTTAAGTATGGCGCGTAGCCATATGGGATATTATGAGGATTCCCAACCTTTAAGTATGGCGTGTAGCCATATGAGTACAATCATGGTTGTTCTTATCCTGATCTGGATTAGACTGTTCTTCATTTGTTGTGTCGTTTACCGCGCGCGCCTGCGCAAGGTCTCCTTTATTCTCACGCGCAGATGTGGTGCGTGAGCGTGCATTGATGCGTGAGCATCTGATATTGCATGAGCATACGTGAAGCCCAATAACATATGTGATGCATGAGCACATGAGATGCGTGAGCATGTGTGGTATGCGTGAGCATGCGTAATGCGTGAGCATATGTGATACGCGAGAGCATGCGTAATGCGTGAGCATATGTGATGCGTGAGCATACGTGGTATGCTGTGAGCATGCGCGATGCGTGGAGTAATCGCCGGGATCGCGCACGCGACCCGCTGTGGCGTGAAGTAATCGCCGGGAGCGCGCATGCGACCCGCTGTGGCGTAGAGTAATCGCCGGAGCGCGCATGCGGCCCGCTGTGGCGCGCATGATCTAGAGATTTTGAGTATCCACATCAGGTAGGTTTTATGTAAAACCAAAAGATCTGATAGGATTTATAGATCCATGAATATGAAGTGTGACTGTTGTTCAAACGAACCCAGATCTGAAAAAATCGTAACTAGATTTGGTATATTTCACTTAGAAAAAACACAGATCTAAGGGCTTTCCCCCAAAAGTTCGGTGGTATTTCTTCCTGTGTATTTCCAGATCCGGAAGTATTTTTTAGATCTAAGGATTTTTGGATTTCCATAGAACATATCTGAAAGAAGAACCGTAGACCCCGAGATATTGATGAACAGATCGGAGGGCCGAGATGAGAAGCGAAGTGTGGTTCATTGCCGTCCCACGGATGGCGCCAATGTCGAAGCATGAAATGAATCTGACTTGATCCATGACGATGTTTCCACGGATTTTTGAGATGAACGAACCACGACTTGATCTTCTTCCTCGATTGCTTGAGACCTGCAATGGCTTTTCGGGGGTGTGGAGGTGACTGCTAAGAAATCCTGAGGATCTCTTGTTTACAGACACAAAAATAGGGTGATGGCTCTTATTGAGCATGACCCCCTTAACAAGGAGGTGGAGACCTCCTTATATAGAGAGCCTCATGGCCACCATCATGGTACCCTAATGGGCCTAGCCCAGTTAGGGTTACCTTCACAAAACCCCCTCAGCCCAATAACATTGTATTAGTCCATATAATAAAATAAGCCAAACATAATAAATTTAGGGTCGTAAAACCGGGTTTAGTACCATACCCCTACAACGGTTCTTATGGTAAAATGTGTGGACTATTCGGAGATGTAGGAATGACAAGGTTTTTGAAGATAGGTATTCGAAAGAAAGAATTGTGGAGTTGACCAGAGGAGGATTCTACGTTTTG